>NW_003854192.1:0-3697 GCF_000181295.1 Otolemur garnettii
CAGTTCTGGGGCCCGCTTTGTACCTGTATTTTATGTTCTTAAATGATCTTCCTTGGATTTATAGCTTGCCGAACTTCTTTCTGGGCTAGCTCCCCGTCTTTGACTTCATAGATTCTGATTCCAACCAGTTTTTCTTCCTTTGTTCTGACCAGGGTTGCTACCAGTCCGCCATCTTCCCAGAATACCTGCTCTATATTAAGAGAATTGTTTTGGGTAGTGATGAAAGATTATCATTGATTTACACCTAAGAGAAAAATTTAGCTTAATTTAAAGGTTTGGGAGAAAGTTGGCAGAGCTTTTAGCAGGGCTCACCAAAGAGGGAATTATAAGTAAAAATGTTTGAGGCGCCTATTATCAGATATATATGGCCCTGGAGCCATTTCAGTCCTATTCAGATGCTTCAGCTTCTCACTGGGAATGGCTCCCTCCCCCTCCACCGCTGGTGGATGAGGAGGAGGAAATTCATCCAGAGGAGCCTATATAGGAGAATTCACAATAAACTCCAGGGCCAGAGAAACCAGCGGGCACTACCAAAGTTCTCTGGTGATCTAATTAGTTTTATAGGGACTTGACTTTGATGCAGGCTTCCCTGCCTGTGAAGATCCTACTAGGGAGAAGTTTGGAACTTTAAAGAAAAAGATTATAACTGAAATTCAGAAGAGTTTCACTGCTCTAGAGTAACCAGGACTCCTGGCAAACATAAAGGAAGAATCAATTCAGAAATAAATAAGCAAATAATATATGGGGAACTCTCTATCCCTGTAAAAACAGTATGTTACTTTATTTAAGATTTTATTACTTTATTTATTAACTTCAACTGGTGCTACTGTAAGAACCAAGATTTTAAGAGAATTGTTTCAAGTTATTATTTAACATTGGGTAGAAAAATTAAGTTATAATAAATCTATAACAGGTCAAGAATTCAAAAGCGACAACTAGATATCTGGTGTTTACAATAATGGTGCAAAATAGGGCAATAACCCTGCTAAAGATCTCATAGATTTCAAAAATAAATTTGGCACTCTATACTCTGGGAAAGAGAAATTTTTGAAATTAAACCATTAGGTACAAAGAAGAATTACAAAATTTAGAAAAAAGATTTCAAGTTTTAAAAAAGAAAGTCTCTCAGAGAAATGTTCTCCTCCTAAGCCTCTTAAACGTCTTCTTACTTAAGTTGCCTTTGAAATGGAAAGAAGAGTCTTTAACACCTGTGACTCCCACAGCTTGTATTGGTCTGGCCAAACTTGCCAGATTTTAAACTGGTTACTAAAATACATTCTCCTGTGGATGCCTCTACTTTTAATATTATTCATAATGTTCCTGTTTCCACTTCTATATTACCTTCTACAACTAAAAATAATGTCATGGTTTTGTTTTTTGTTTTTTTTTTTTTTATAATAGGAGAAAAGACAGAAAAAAGACAGGTCCTTATCTCTCATATTTAAATACAGATTAAATTTCTAAGATTTTTAAAAGACACTATGTTGTAGGAATATTAATCTCCTATTGTGAAAACCACTTACAAATTCCCATAAATTAAAATACTTTAGTTCCAATAATATCATTTGGCTGATATTTATAATCAATATCTTGTTGAAAAGAACAAACTCAAAAGTACACTCAGCGACTTTTGGATTCACTAACGTTTAACTTTAAGCTATTAACAAGATCAGGAACCGGAGGGATTCTGGGAAGATGGCAGACTGGTAGCAACCCTGGTCAGAGGCTCCTGAGCAAAGGAAGAAAAACTGGTTGGAATCAGAATCTATGAAGCCAAAGACGGGGAGCTCAGCCCAGAAAGAAGTTCGGCAAGTTATAAATCCAAGGAAGATCATTTAAGAACATAACGTACAGGTAAAACACAGGCCCCAGAACTGCTTACTAGACCAGCCCCCCTTCCGCGGGTGGCAGGCGGCCGCAGAGAAGCCCCCTGTGCCAGGCAGCCACAGAAGTACTTGCTAGAGCTTAGCACACCCCTGCCAGGTGGTGGCGGACGAGTCCCCCACTCCGGGAGGGCCTAGAACTGCTTGCTAGAGCCACACACCCCATGGGTGGCAGAGAAGAACCCGTCCCAGGGCTCTGGGCAGGTCCAGAACTGGTTGCTAGAGCTGCAAGCTTCCCATGGGTGGCAGGTGGCCAGAGTGGAGTTCCCCTGCTCTGGGCAGCCACAGAAGTACTTGCTAGAGCTTAGCGCGCCCCCGCAGGTGGCGGCGGACGAGTCCCCCACTCCGTGAGGGCCTAGAACTGCTTGCTAGAGCCACACACCCCAAGGGTGGCAGAGAAGAACCCCGCCCCAGGGCTCTGGGCAGGTCCAGAACTGACTGCTAGAGCTGTAAGCTTCCCACGGGTGGCGGGTGGCTGGAGTGGAGTTCCCCTCCTCTGGGCAGCCACAGAAGTACCTGCTAGAGCTTAGTGCACCCCTGCCAGTGGAGGCAGACGAGTCCCCCATTCTGGGAAGGCCTAGAACTACTTGCTATACCCTCACACCCCACAGACGGCAGAGAAGAACTCCGCCCCAGGGCTCAGGACACGTCCAGAACTGGTTGCTAGAGCCACAAGCCTCCGGCGGGCAGCTGGTGGCTGCAGTGGAGTTCTCCTGCTCCAGGCAGCCACAGAAGTACTTGCTAGAGCCTAGTGCACCCCCGCAGGTGGCTGCAGACGAGTCCCCCACTCTGGGAGGGCCCAGAACTGCTTGCTAGAGCCGTGTGCTCCATGGGTGTCCTACAGGCAGTGGCGGAGGAGTCCTCTGTTGCAGGCAGACCCCAAACAGCCTTCTAGAGACACAGACACCCCACAGGGGCCAGCAGAGGAGTTCCTTGCTCCAGGCACCTGTGCTGGGTGGGCCCAGAATTGCTTGCTAGAGCCACACACACCCTGCAGGAGGCGGTGGAGGAGTCTAGCGCTCTGGACGGGCCAAGAACTATCTATTAGAGCAACGTGTGTCCCACAGACGGAGGTGGAGGAGTTTCCCACTCTGGCTTCCAGGCTGGGAGGGAATAGATCGCCTTGCTAGTGCCGCACACGTCCAACAGGCCACGGTGAAGGAATCCTCCACTCCCCCCAGCTACTCTGGTGGGGCCAAAATAAGACTGAGCTGATCGCTTGTGTACCCTACACTACCGCTGCCATTCCCCCACCCCCAACTGCTCCAGGGTGCTGAATTAGGACTGATCCGGCTACTGCCAGTCTCCTGCCCACTGGTTTCCCCAGTAGGCTGAACGAGGTCTAATCCGGCCACGCACACTCCCGTGCAGCTACTGCCATTCCACTGCATCCCAGTTGACCCAGTAACCGAGAACTGGGAGTAGACAACAGACACGCTCTGCCTCTCTCTCGCTGGGCAACTAGAAGAGGCCACCAACTGAACAGTTCTGATAAGGCCTCCAAACAAGGTAAACTCAGAATGGGGCAGAATCAGCGGAAAAACTCTGGCAACTCGAATAACCAGAATAGATTAACTCCCCCAAGGAAAAATGGGGCAGACGTAACTGAAGACCCCATCCACAAGCAAATGGCTGAAATGTCAGAAATCGAGTTCAGAACATGGATAGCAAATTTGATTAACAGAATGGAAGAAAGGAAGGAAGAAGAAGTTCAAGAAATGATTCAAAAGATCTCTCAAGAAGCTATTCAAAACATCTCTCAAGAAATTACCCAAAAGATATCTCAAGAAGTCATTCAAAATATATATCAAGAA
>NW_003854193.1:0-896 GCF_000181295.1 Otolemur garnettii
GCAGCTATCAGGTGAGCCAAGATGGGTGCATACAACTACATCCAGGAGCTGCAGAGGAAGAAGCAGGCTGATGTGATGCGCTTTCTTCTGAGGGTCCACTGCTGGCAGTACTACCAGCTCTCTGCGCTCCACAGGGCTCCCCACCCCACCCGGCCAGATAAAGCGCGCAGACTGGGATACAAGGCTAAGCAAGGTTATGTCATATACAGGATTCACGTGCGCCATGGTGGCCACAAACGCCCAGTTCCTAAGGGTGCAACCTACGGCAAGCCTGTGCATCATGGTGTTAACCAGCTAAAGTTTGCTCGAAGCCTTCAGTCTGTTGCTGAGGAGCGAGCTGGACGCCACCATGGGGCTCCAAGAGTCCTGAATTCTTACTGGGTTGCTAAAGATTCAACATACAAATTTTTTGAGGTTATCCTCATTGATTCATTCCATAAAGCTATCAGGAGAAATCCTGACACCCAGTGGGTCACCAAACCAGTCCACAAGCACAGGGAGATGCATGGGCTGACATCTGCAGGCCGGAAGAGCCGTGGCCTTGGAAAGGGCCATAAGTTCCACCACACTATTGGTGCTTCCCACCGTGCAGCTTGGAGAAGACGCAATACTCTCCAGCTCCACCGTTACTGCTAATATAAGTAATGTTTGTAAAATTCATAACCTAATAAACAATTTAGGACAGTCAAATAAGACATCAGTTTGGAAAGGGCCCCCATCAGAGCAACATGAATTCTGCCAAAATTGAAGCAAAAACAAATATCAAATCTTATAGTGAAGTTTGGGAGGAAGAATGGAGAAATCGTTGATTCTTTATGAAAAGTTTATGGAAACAATGCCCCAAGGAAATCAGCAGTTTACAAATGAATAACTCATTTTAAGAAGGGATGCTGAAG
>NW_003854193.1:1834-3696 GCF_000181295.1 Otolemur garnettii
CATTTTTCTTCAGTTAATAATGTAAAAAAGACAGCATTGACATGGCTAAATTCCAAGAACCCTCAGTTTTTTAGGGATAGACTAAATGGCTGGTATCATCACTTATGAAAATATTAAGTTTTATGGAGCTTATGTTGAGAAATAAAGCTTATTTTTTTTACTTTTTAAAGTCCCTTCATGTGTCTGTATGTGCATGCCTGTGTGTGTATACCCAGTTACCTAGATGTTGTAATCAGGCACAAAATGAAAAAGTGTCTCTCCAGATCTCCTATGTACCAACCTGGAAAAAAAATTGGTCATCCTGTATATGGCTCATCACAGCTGACTAATATGTTCTGGGGCTTTCTATGGACACCCAGAACCATCATATACTGACCCCTATACTTCCATGATCATGAACTATCAAGATCAGGAATTGAGATCTGATTTTAACCAGCCATTAGGAATTAACGTCTTTATAGACTGCTCATAGAAAGATGACCTAGACCCCATTGTGCCTTAGCCAAACATAAAATGTCAGAGGCTAAAGGGAAAACTTCCTAAGGAAGATAACTAAGAAGAAAAGCCAAGTGATAAGAAAACAAACATTTGATTCATAACTCAGCACAAAGTCAACCCTACCTAATGTAGACCTTCAAATCAGAGCAACAAATCTGAGGTAACAGAAGTAGAAATTGTTTCTGAATTAAATGTTCACTTGAAACATTCAGATGTCGTCATTTCACAGTGACCCCTTTGAGAAATACAGAAAAGATGTTGTTCCCACTGCATGACTTCTTGGCATTAGGATGTGTGATTCATAATCAAGGCAGAAATGAAACTCCATGGCTGAGTCCTCACATTGCCAGTACTAAAGGCTAGATACAAATAGAAAGACTCTAGCAGGCTTTTCTTGTCTGTGACATCAAACAATTTGATTTTTCAGTCAATTAATATTTGGTTTAGCATAATATAGTTAAAGCCAGAGACTTATAATAATCTATAACACTAAATTTAGTCATATTTGTGTCAATTTTGCAAGACTGTGCTGCCTTCCAAAGTGGTAGGTTGGCAAAGAAAATCAATAATCCCATTGGTTAGAGAAGAACAGAATGTCATCAGAGGAACTGGGTCAGAACTTTCAGATTCAGCACAGCAAAGACGTCCAAGGCCACTCCACCCGGTGGACATGCAGGCTATACTTAGTTCATCGATTGTGCGACTCGAAACAGCATTATCCAAAAGGGTACGCCTTATAACAGACAAAAAGCAGACCCAAAGAGAATAACAACTAATCCTAATGAAATGCTCATCATTTTTCAGGCACTGTTTGAAGAGTTTAATATATTGCTAATGTCACCCCCATTTCACAGATGAGATTGAAACATAAGAAGGCAAAATAACTTGTTCAAGGTCACCCAGCAAGTAAATGGCAGAGTCAAGACATGGAATGAGGGGTTCTGGGCCCAAAGGCCACACTCTTGGCCACTATGAGTATGGACACTGAGGAAGGAAACAACCTCCCATCTCATCTCCTCTCCCACTTTTCAGGGGCTTCAATCTACAGTTAACTCATATCTAGAACCTGGCCCAGCCTCCTGACAAATCAGGGGCTTCTGCTGAGTAGAACAGGCCCACCAAGTCAACAGAGCCAAACCAAGCCAGGATTTGAGCAGCCAAGGTCCCTAACCCTGCTCAGTGAATGCAAAAGTGAATTAGCCTATGAAGTCAGGTAGACCCATCAAAGGTGGGAAAGCAATAAAAAAGCCCAAGGTGCTGATACTGGACTAAACAAAAATAAGAAACTGGGCTTAACACCCATGTGACTTTGATCAAGTCTCTTCTGTCTACACTTGACTCTGGTTAAGGTAGCATGACAGGGT
>NW_003854194.1:0-1596 GCF_000181295.1 Otolemur garnettii
ACGTAATAATTTTTAATTATTATGAATACATGAGAGTTACATATCTTTATAGAACATGTATGATATTTTGATACAGGCATACAATGTGAATTAATCAAATCGGACTAATTGGAGTATCTGTCACTTCAGGCATTTATCATTTCTTTGTTAAGAACATTTTCACTCCACTCTTTCAGTTATCTTGGACCACTATATCCTAATTTATTGTTAGTTATAGTTAGTTTGTTGTGCCATGAAATATTATATTTGGACTTGCATTTTGGTAAGATTATTCTAACTACATGGCAGAAATGAAATTATCATTAATAGCATTAATAGCCAAACAGTAGGGAACTGTTCATGTAATTCTGCCAAGAGATTATGCTAATCCTAACAGGAATATTGTCAAGGGGAACTGAGAGAAGAAGTAGCTAAGGTCGAAGAGTCAGCTGAAAACTCTATGCCTGCAATCCAGGCACCCTGGGAGTCTAAAATAGGTGGATTGTCTGAGCTCAGAAGTTCCATACCAGCCTAAGCAAAGTGAGACCCTGTCTCTGTAAGTAGAAAAAATAAAAATAAAAAAATAAAAAACAAAAACAAAAACAAATTAACCAGGCATTGTGGCAGGCTCCTGTAGTCCCAGTTACTTGGGAGGTTAAGGCAGGAGGATCCCTTAAGCCCAATAGTTTAAAGGTTGCTGTGAGTTATGATGCCATGGAACTCTACCCAGGGTGACTGAGTGACATTCTGTCTCTGAAAAAAAGAAAGAAAGAAAGAAAAAGAATGGAAATGTTCAAAGATTTCTGTCATCTATTGGCTACAAGCACACCTTTAATTTATGCTCATAGGATTCCTACTATTTAAGCAATAAACACATACCTAATAGAGAAAAGCAAGCCTTTATGTCTGAAGGTCAGCATACAGATAAAGAAATAAACAAATAAGTAATTAAACCAATAACCCATGAAATTGATAAAAAAAAAAAAAGTCTGAAAAAGTCAGGCACAGAGATACAGAGCACATTAGATATAGTGAAATAGAAACTACCATCTTAAACGTATTTAAAGAGCTTATTAAAAATGAAAAGATATATTTCAGTCAATATCATTTCTAAAACTAAACATATAATGGTTGAACTTAAAATTTTGATTAACTAGATTAAACAGCAGAATGGATACACCCAAACAGGGAATTAATGAACTAGAATATACATCTAAAAGTAGTCAATGGGAAGCAAAGAGAATAAAAAACAGAAAATATGAATGAGAGGTTGCAAGACAGATGGGGCAACGTAAGTAGATTTAGGACACATAGAACTGAGTCCCAGAGGGAGAGAGCAGAGAGAGGCAAAGCTTAAAGAGATAATAGAGCTTCCAATATCAATATATATCCACAAACCCAGGAACCA
Source organism: Otolemur garnettii (assembly GCF_000181295.1). Taxonomy (NCBI): domain Eukaryota; kingdom Metazoa; phylum Chordata; class Mammalia; order Primates; family Galagidae; genus Otolemur; species Otolemur garnettii. The sequence continues at coordinate 1,388 of NW_003854194.1, forward strand.
CATCTCCCTCAAGCAGGATAAACACATGTATAAAGGAACCAAAACTATAACATATTGTAGTGAAATGTCAGAAGAATAAACTTTAGAAGCAGTCTAAGAGATACAGTAAACATCTGACAATATAAGGTATTTGAATATTAATGGATTGAAAACATCAGACCTCTTCCCAGGACCGAGGGAGGGAATGTGAACAGTTTGTGTGCTCCACA
>NW_003854194.1:3353-3693 GCF_000181295.1 Otolemur garnettii
TCCTAATGAAACTATCTCAAAATAAATAAAGAAAATGTTGACAGAGCTACTGAGAAGAATTAGCAAACCTTTCCTCTTTGTGGCAAATTTAACATTTTCAATCTCTCAATTCTTAATAGGTAACTGGAGATGATCATCAGTAAAAATGTAAAAAAATAGGAAGAACATTAGGAATCTAGACAGTTAATAGACTCATTTCAAGTCCCACACCCAAGAATAAGAGAATATAGATTCTTCTCAAACCCAAAACATATTAAAAAACGTGTACTGGGTCATAATGTAGGTTTTGACAAGTTCCAAAATGTGGTCAATGTGAAGACCATGTCATCTGATCTCAAGG
>NW_003854195.1:0-3688 GCF_000181295.1 Otolemur garnettii
TTTTTTTAAAAAGTAAATCAATTGAAACAAAATTAAGAGATGACTTTAGACATTTAAAAATTCATAGGCACTTAATTAATTTCTTCAAGTTTTCCTTTCCCTCCGTTAGGCAGAAAATTACATCAGAGAAGCTAAGCTTTAAAAATGCCATTCTTGGTAGGCTGGAGCAGAAAATACTAGTACAAGCAATTCTAAAACATGTTTGGCAAACCTGGATAACTTCAGTTTCCTTAAGATGAGCTTTATTTTTTTTTTTAATAAAGGGGAAAAAAATCACATCTTTATTTTCATTTACCTCTAGCTGAAAGTCAGCATTTCCTACAAGAATGCATGTAGGCAAGGAAGCTCTAATATTAGAGGATCCTAGGATTTGTCAACAGTCAAATCTCAGATTTTTTATATCCATTAACATTTTTGCAGATACCTAAATGTTCGTCATTATTTTGAGCTTTTGATAGATGAAGACTCACTGCTAGCTTGTGTTATTTAATGCAAAGAGTCACATAAGTTTTTAAAGATCTCTGATAACTCTATGTAAGTAAATTGCTTTCATTCGTGACCCAGAGTTTTTTTTTTTTTTTAATTTTATGCATTTCCAATTCTGAAGAGTCTATAGCCTTCATCGAACTGCCAAAGGCATCAGTCATGGCACAAAAAGAGTTAAGTTGTTCATTTCATCCTATTTCACATAAAACCAAATTTTACTGCAGCATAAACCAGAGACTGAGCTCACAGTGCTTTTCCCTTATGCCAGAAAATGAATTAAGAAATGCACTTGTTCCCAGCACTCGCCGAGCCCCACGCCTGTGATGTTTCTCTTTAATCTTTGAAAATCTAAGCTCTTTCTTTTTTTTGATGCATTTGCCGGTGGACAAGGCTTCACTTATTTATTATGTTGGTTGTAACACAGCACGGAGTCACTCTATCCACTCCCATGGGCAAAGCCACACAAAGCCTTCACACAACCAGCAGTGACTGCCCCCAACTCTTGGGATTCAGAGGTGTCAAGATTCGGACGTTCTTCAAGGAACCAGGTGTGTGACGCCGCCAGGTAGAGAAGGAAGGAAAGAAGTCACAGCTGGGAACAGCTTAGGCCAAGGCAGGGAGATTTGTGGAAGGGGCCACTCAAGGAAGCCAGCGTGTGCAGGGCCCAGGCTGACCATACAGCAGGACCAGGACGGGCTCTGGGGAGGGGTCCAGTGCCCCACGGCACGGGGAGGACTGAGGTGGCGGTAAGGCAAACTGGGGGAAGGTGTGGGAGTAGCCTGGCCAAAAAACCAGAGATGAGTGGGAAGGGAGAAATGTCTTAGTGTGCTCATGGCACTAGGAAGGCTGGGGTCTGCTGTCAGCTGTGGGGAGGGGTCCCAGGACCAAGCCTGAGCCTGGGTGTCACCGTAGGCCGATGGGAAAACACTTGGAGAGGGGACGTCTGGAAGGTTATAGAATAAAGGATTGGGCACGTGCCCGGTTTGATTTGATTGAATGATGGCTGAGTGAAGAAGGCCCAGGCAGGAATTTACCAGGGACAAAATTGTCCTTTTCTGGGGAAAGTAGTACATCATTTTTTTCAAAGTAAATCTTTTTTCCTGAGCTTCACGGACAGGCCTAGAGAATGAACACCGGGGAGAAAAATCATTCCAACTCAGACTCTTTACCTGAAATACTCCAGCTGCGGCAGGATGCTTCCCTGTCACCACCTGTGCGTCCTGTATCCGAGACAGCTGAGAGTAGCAGCAGCTGCCGCAACACAACCTGAGATCCTTGGGCCCAGTGACAGTGTTCTCCATCCTTCTAGTCAGTGACAGAGACGCTGCTGGACAGAGCGCCTCCCAGGGGTCACCTGGGGACCTGGGACCCTTTTGTCTGATCTTGCTTCGCCTTTAGGTCCTTGGAGTTCCTTCCGCAGTTGGAAGAGCAGACTGGATGGTCCAGTGGGTTTGATAGTGGCCCATACCTGTATCATGTCAGCTCACGTCCCATGGGCCAGACCAGGTCACACAGCCACCCCTAACTGCAGGGCTGTGAGTACAGAGCGGTAGAGAATGGGTTGTGGGGGAACACAGCAGGACCCCTCGAAGGGCTTTCTCCTTTTGAGAATGACCTCCCTCCACCCCTCTGGCTGTGTTGGGCAGAGGGGACCAGGACAGCTCACACTGGGTTCCTTCAGCCGGACAGGGCAGGGTGTGGGATTGAACTGTGTCCCTCAGAAAGACATGCTGGAGTCCTACACCCCTGCCTGTGAATGTGACCTTATTTATAAAGGTCCTTGCAGATGTCATTGAGTTAAGATGAGCTCGTTCTACAGTAGGTAGGCCCTGAATCTGGTGACTGGTGTCTTTACATGGAGATTCAGACAGACACAGAGGGAGATGGCCATTGACACCTTGATTTCAGACACCTGGTCTGCAGGACTATGAGAGAAAAATATATTTCTGTTGCCCTAACATACCCAGTGTGTGGCACGTCGTTACGGCAGCCCTGGGTTAAAATAAAATCCCTATTAGCTGTGTAATTTATGGAACATAGACCCCTGTCCTCAACCCACGAAGGGCTCTTGCTCATTCTCCAAGTTCCATAGCCCCTACAGCCTGTGTCAAAGTCATGGACATGCTGGGGCCCAGGTCTGGCCTGTCTGTGGTCCAGCTGGTTCCTACTCAGCCTTCAGACCCTGGATTAGGGTCACTTTCTCAAGGCTTTCCCTGAGGCCAGCCTTTCTTCCTAGAGCATGATCTGGGTCTGGCCTTGCTTGCTGCCCATTCACTCCTCCATCAGATACTCAGCAGGGTCCCCTTTGGGTGCTCTGCGAATCACGGGTTCCTGTCTGGTTACTGATGACTGGGTTACCCATGTTCCAAGAGCAATTAAATTAATAGGAGGAGCACAGATGCTCCGTACCCCAACTGTCACACCTCATCTGGGGGTGATTCGTGAGGGGAGAGAGTCATGGGTCTATGCACTTACACTAAGATACTTACAGTAAGTTTTATTTGTTTTATTTAAAGTTTGGTTGGGTACAGAAAAAACACAAACATTTCATGGGTTAAAATATCCAAATAAAATTTACTGCGACTTTTGTAGAATTTAATTTGTGCTACAATACACGTTGCATAGGAAACTATTTAAAGCCCCTGAGGAATAATATCCGTGGTTTTAAGGTGCAACTGGTTTTGTTTCTTCTTTGGGGACAAGGTGACAGAGAATCTCTGGGAGAAGTGATGGTGAGGATGCAGGGAGCAGAATGGATGGTCCTTTTGTGGGATGACTGGGGACTGTGCACCCTGGTTCTTGCAGCATAGAACACCTAGTGTTTGCTTTTTCCGTCAACTGGTGTTCAGCATCTGAGTCAGTAGCTATATAACAATGTTTTGGCCCAGGAAGGGAGATTACATCAATTATATTAAGTAATTAACATGTTTCAAGAAGGAGTTGTAGAGAATGAGATTGGAGAACTCCCTGTGGCCCAACTCCACTTCTGGCAAACTCGGGGCATGTCCCCCACATCCCTGGGAATCACCTCCCTCCACTGACCAGCCAGGGGCCAGTCCTGCCCCTGCTCCCCTCTGAGATGCCATCACCACATCACCAATGTGCAATTGTGGAAGTGAGCTCAGCGTGCCTGGACCCTAAGGTCATCTGTGCGATGCTCCTGATTTCATATGAGAAACACTTTTCAGGTTTGGAAAATGTT
>NW_003854196.1:0-3684 GCF_000181295.1 Otolemur garnettii
AGCTATATACTTATCAAAACCGACCCTGAACAATAAATTTACACATTAATGTCTGTGTCTGTGTGTTTCCTTTGTCCCCTGGCCTTTGTGGGCACCTCATAGTTGCTGAAGTCGATTCAAGAGCTCTGTGTGTAAGAATGAAAGAACTTCAGGTATTTCTCAAAGCTTAAGATTAGAGCATTGCTCCCTTTATCTGACAGAAAAGAATACTGGGTGGGCATGTTTGTGACCTCTACCTCATCTGCGTCTGTGACAGTCACAGCGTTTGCTGTCCTGGTTCTTTCCATCTGAACATCTTCATCCTCTGCTTCAGGTTCTTCTGGGTTTGGGAAAAACTCACTGTTTCTTGGAGAAATTCTGAAATCAAAACAAGGTGAGAATGACATCCTTTCAAGTTAAAAAACTTGCAGCAAAAATAATGAATTTTCTACAAACTATGTTATTAATAATTTGAATAGATTTGCTATGAGCACAGCATAATCTGTCCTTGTATGCTGCACCATGTGAGTCAATGATGTTACTCTTACATTATCTTGCCTTTTAACCTAAATTTATTTCTCTTGTGAGGATAGTAATTATTTTTCCAAAGAACAAAAGTGATGTCCATCCTCTGGCAAAAGGTTTTGAAGCAATGTTGCCTGAGGAGGTCCAGGAACTGTAATTTTGATACAGCTATTTTAAAGTTTTAAAGGCTTTATGAGAACCAGGCATCCAAAGATTTGGAATCAGCATTATGCCACAGAAAGTCCAGGACATCCAATCACCATAGCAGCATCTGATCAGTTACTGAGCACAGCCATTTCGGGGGAAGATGTGTCAGAATCACTCTTTCCTCACTCTGCCAGTCTGGTTCTCTCCTTCATCACCCACCATTGACTCCTGCTGATTCTCACATCTCTCTCTCCTGCCGATTCTCACATCTCTCTCTCCTGCCCTGGTTAGGTCTCCTGGGTGTTCCCTGGTCCCCCAGTTAACCAGGGTCAGGAGTGAGTACTGTACCAAGTAGAGCCAACGCCAGAGGAATCACAGATTAAAAGACATTACACACACACGCACACTCACACACACACACACACACACACACATTCATTGCAAAGGGAAAGTGCGTTCCAGAGGAAAGACTGGTCATTCTTTGCAAGTGGAGGAAGATTCCCAGGTCTGAGTACAGGCTGGCTTTATGTGCTCACCAGTTTGTCCTGCCTTTTTCCTGGTGGGATTTGTGGCTAGTTCCTGCCTTTGGAGTAACTGACAGGTTGGGGTTATATAACAGATTACCTAACAGGTTAGATTATATAACAGCTTCCTTACTACTCATGCATCCTCCCAGAATCCCTGTGCTCTGCTATGCTATGCTAATTAGATGGTAATGAGCCCCAAATCAGTTCCAGGTCACCAGAACTCCTTACTCTGTACATTCCCACTAGGTCCTCGCCTCAATTTGGTTCCTAGTTTCAACTCAGTTCCCGTCCTCTTCCCTTAGCCACTTCCTTGCCACATGTTTACCCTCCAGCTGACCTAACACCATCCCAAATTGCTGCTGTGAGTCAGTTTCCTAAAGCATGGCTGTCATCTTGTCACTATCCTGTGCTAACACCGACATTAGAATGAGCTGGATTTCCACTGTGCATGGTAGACCAGGTTATCAAGATACACCTGAGTCTTGGTTGCTCATTATGTAATTTGAAAAGACTTCCCTATACTTCCCTATTTCAAAACCCTCTGATAACTGGCTTGAATTTCATTGTCTATTATCTGGAGCCTTCCAGAGTGCTCCAGCAGCCTTCTCCAATCTGCACAAAGAGGGCATTCATCTCAGCCTCCGTCCTATTGCTCAGACTACTACTCCTGCTTCCTGGATCATCCACACTTACCCAATGGCTTATTGAGACTTATTCATTATTTTAAAGATTCTACTTCTCACATATAACTTTCCTCAGCAGAGAAATTCTATTCTTCCTTGATTTTTCATCACCTCACGTGTGTTCATGTGAATTTTTGCATGGGATTTTAAGGTAAGTAGAGTTTTATGAAACAGTAATTTTTATATACCACAGAAATAACTTTAACACCATCCTGTGAAATACTTCTTACTAAATTAATTTAAGCATTTAAAATGTCTTTAAACAACGAATGTTAACATAAAGCAGAATTATATTTGAATTTTCTCCACCTGAACACAGGATCCTTTCTCATTGATTGTTTCCTGAAGTTCTTTTCTAGACATCTCAGAATGAAGAAGAAAATGAAAAAATGAAGGTAAGGCTACAGGAAAAGAAAGAAAATCAAAATTAACATCACCATATGAGCAATAATTTCAATGTTGGAATTGACTGAAGGAGAGGGATAGGACATAAAACTGGATTTGATAACATTTTCATGAGATTGAAAGACAATCTACATAAAATCTTATGAAACTCCCCAAATTAGCTTCACTGCTGTCCAGAGAGAGCATGACAGATTTCATAGTTTTAACAGGATGAAATCAGTACGACTCAAGCCATTTTAGAGCTCAGGCTTCACACTTGGCATCAGACAGCTGTTGTAAAGATAGTGATACACATTTAAAATTCACTGTATGTGCATATCTGTTGCTTCAGATGCCCAGAAATTTCAAATCTTTTTAACTTGATGCGATTCAAAGAAACTCAAACCATACATGGCTATGTTCCCTCATGCAAGAACATTGACCAGGAGGTGTCTTCTTACCAGTAGCAGGGCCACGCATATAACTGGAGTTCCTGGATATCCCTCGTAATCCATGGGGGCATGAAACACCTGTAAAATGAGGAGAGAGTGTGTTCAGGTGGACCTTTATCTGTTCATGGAATTGGCCCAACCCGAGACAAATCACTGCCCATTAAATGGCCTTAGGACAATTCTACCTGATCCTCCCTCCAGGACCAGGTATACGCTAATTTCTGTTTGTGTAGATTTGCCTTTGCTTCCAAGATATCTCAGTGAATTGTCGACCTATGCTCGTCTGTAAACTGAGACACTTTTGTACATAACACCGTGAGTTAGCAGGATTTGCCCTGTTAGGAGACTCTGCAGCTGGTGCTGGCAGGACTCGCTGAAGCAACCTACAAATTTGTCTTAAGACAAATCCCCTAACCTGGCTTCCCCTTTTCTCCTGGAGGGATTTGTTGCTATTTCCTGCCTTTCAAGTGACTGACAGGTTGGGGTTATAAAACAGATTACCCAACAAGTTAGGTTATATAACAGCTTCCTGACTACTCATGCATCCTCCCAGAATCCTTTGTGAACACTCTGCCCATGCTATGCTAATTAGATGGTAATGAGCCCCAAATCATTGCAGGTCACCAGAACTCCTTACTCTGTACATTCCCACTAGGCCCATCCTCACCTGTGCTCTTTCTCTCTATTCTTCCACCTGGAGCCCTGGAATTGCTACATCGCTCCTGCCCTCTGACATTTGCTTTTGAAAATAATCATAACTATCCCTTCACACTGAAGGCAAAGTGATTGCCTCAGAGTTTCACCTGGGTATATGTTAGGCTATTTTCCCAGCATCCTGCATCTTTATTGAATAAAGGCAAAAAGGGCTAATTTTATTCCTAGAGCTAAACTCATTAAGACTTTTCCTGAGCAATTTTAAGCCCTTTGCAGTAAATTTTTAACCATCACAGCCTTCCACCATCCACCAGATGATTTTTTTGGTAATTT
>NW_003854197.1:0-3684 GCF_000181295.1 Otolemur garnettii
AAATTACCAAAAAAATCATCTGGTGGATGGTGGAAGGCTGTGATGGTTAAAAATTTACTGCAAAGGGCTTAAAATTGCTCAGGAAAAGTCTTAATGAGTTTAGCTCTAGGAATAAAATTAGCCCTTTTTGCCTTTATTCAATAAAGATGCAGGATGCTGGGAAAATAGCCTAACATATACCCAGGTGAAACTCTGAGGCAATCACTTTGCCTTCAGTGTGAAGGGATAGTTATGATTATTTTCAAAAGCAAATGTCAGAGGGCAGGAGCGATGTAGCAATTCCAGGGCTCCAGGTGGAAGAATAGAGAGAAAGAGCACAGGTGAGGATGGGCCTAGTGGGAATGTACAGAGTAAGGAGTTCTGGTGACCTGCAATGATTTGGGGCTCATTACCATCTAATTAGCATAGCATGGGCAGAGTGTTCACAAAGGATTCTGGGAGGATGCATGAGTAGTCAGGAAGCTGTTATATAACCTAACTTGTTGGGTAATCTGTTTTATAACCCCAACCTGTCAGTCACTTGAAAGGCAGGAAATAGCAACAAATCCCTCCAGGAGAAAAGGGGAAGCCAGGTTAGGGGATTTGTCTTAAGACAAATTTGTAGGTTGCTTCAGCGAGTCCTGCCAGCACCAGCTGCAGAGTCTCCTAACAGGGCAAATCCTGCTAACTCACGGTGTTATGTACAAAAGTGTCTCAGTTTACAGACGAGCATAGGTCGACAATTCACTGAGATATCTTGGAAGCAAAGGCAAATCTACACAAACAGAAATTAGCGTATACCTGGTCCTGGAGGGAGGATCAGGTAGAATTGTCCTAAGGCCATTTAATGGGCAGTGATTTGTCTCGGGTTGGGCCAATTCCATGAACAGATAAAGGTCCACCTGAACACACTCTCTCCTCATTTTACAGGTGTTTCATGCCCCCATGGATTACGAGGGATATCCAGGAACTCCAGTTATATGCGTGGCCCTGCTACTGGTAAGAAGACACCTCCTGGTCAATGTTCTTGCATGAGGGAACATAGCCATGTATGGTTTGAGTTTCTTTGAATCGCATCAAGTTAAAAAGATTTGAAATTTCTGGGCATCTGAAGCAACAGATATGCACATACAGTGAATTTTAAATGTGTATCACTATCTTTACAACAGCTGTCTGATGCCAAGTGTGAAGCCTGAGCTCTAAAATGGCTTGAGTCGTACTGATTTCATCCTGTTAAAACTATGAAATCTGTCATGCTCTCTCTGGACAGCAGTGAAGCTAATTTGGGGAGTTTCATAAGATTTTATGTAGATTGTCTTTCAATCTCATGAAAATGTTATCAAATCCAGTTTTATGTCCTATCCCTCTCCTTCAGTCAATTCCAACATTGAAATTATTGCTCATATGGTGATGTTAATTTTGATTTTCTTTCTTTTCCTGTAGCCTTACCTTCATTTTTTCATTTTCTTCTTCATTCTGAGATGTCTAGAAAAGAACTTCAGGAAACAATCAATGAGAAAGGATCCTGTGTTCAGGTGGAGAAAATTCAAATATAATTCTGCTTTATGTTAACATTCGTTGTTTAAAGACATTTTAAATGCTTAAATTAATTTAGTAAGAAGTATTTCACAGGATGGTGTTAAAGTTATTTCTGTGGTATATAAAAATTACTGTTTCATAAAACTCTACTTACCTTAAAATCCCATGCAAAAATTCACATGAACACACGTGAGGTGATGAAAAATCAAGGAAGAATAGAATTTCTCTGCTGAGGAAAGTTATATGTGAGAAGTAGAATCTTTAAAATAATGAATAAGTCTCAATAAGCCATTGGGTAAGTGTGGATGATCCAGGAAGCAGGAGTAGTAGTCTGAGCAATAGGACGGAGGCTGAGATGAATGCCCTCTTTGTGCAGATTGGAGAAGGCTGCTGGAGCACTCTGGAAGGCTCCAGATAATAGACAATGAAATTCAAGCCAGTTATCAGAGGGTTTTGAAATAGGGAAGTATAGGGAAGTCTTTTCAAATTACATAATGAGCAACCAAGACTCAGGTGTATCTTGATAACCTGGTCTACCATGCACAGTGGAAATCCAGCTCATTCTAATGTCGGTGTTAGCACAGGATAGTGACAAGATGACAGCCATGCTTTAGGAAACTGACTCACAGCAGCAATTTGGGATGGTGTTAGGTCAGCTGGAGGGTAAACATGTGGCAAGGAAGTGGCTAAGGGAAGAGGACGGGAACTGAGTTGAAACTAGGAACCAAATTGAGGCGAGGACCTAGTGGGAATGTACAGAGTAAGGAGTTCTGGTGACCTGGAACTGATTTGGGGCTCATTACCATCTAATTAGCATAGCATAGCAGAGCACAGGGATTCTGGGAGGATGCATGAGTAGTAAGGAAGCTGTTATATAATCTAACCTGTTAGGTAATCTGTTATATAACCCCAACCTGTCAGTTACTCCAAAGGCAGGAACTAGCCACAAATCCCACCAGGAAAAAGGCAGGACAAACTGGTGAGCACATAAAGCCAGCCTGTACTCAGACCTGGGAATCTTCCTCCACTTGCAAAGAATGACCAGTCTTTCCTCTGGAACGCACTTTCCCTTTGCAATGAATGTGTGTGTGTGTGTGTGTGTGTGTGAGTGTGCGTGTGTGTGTAATGTCTTTTAATCTGTGATTCCTCTGGCGTTGGCTCTACTTGGTACAGTACTCACTCCTGACCCTGGTTAACTGGGGGACCAGGGAACACCCAGGAGACCTAACCAGGGCAGGAGAGAGAGATGTGAGAATCGGCAGGAGAGAGAGATGTGAGAATCAGCAGGAGTCAATGGTGGGTGATGAAGGAGAGAACCAGACTGGCAGAGTGAGGAAAGAGTGATTCTGACACATCTTCCCCCGAAATGGCTGTGCTCAGTAACTGATCAGATGCTGCTATGGTGATTGGATGTCCTGGACTTTCTGTGGCATAATGCTGATTCCAAATCTTTGGATGCCTGGTTCTCATAAAGCCTTTAAAACTTTAAAATAGCTGTATCAAAATTACAGTTCCTGGACCTCCTCAGGCAACATTGCTTCAAAACCTTTTGCCAGAGGATGGACATCACTTTTGTTCTTTGGAAAAATAATTACTATCCTCACAAGAGAAATAAATTTAGGTTAAAAGGCAAGATAATGTAAGAGTAACATCATTGACTCACATGGTGCAGCATACAAGGACAGATTATGCTGTGCTCATAGCAAATCTATTCAAATTATTAATAACATAGTTTGTAGAAAATTCATTATTTTTGCTGCAAGTTTTTTAACTTGAAAGGATGTCATTCTCACCTTGTTTTGATTTCAGAATTTCTCCAAGAAACAGTGAGTTTTTCCCAAACCCAGAAGAACCTGAAGCAGAGGATGAAGATGTTCAGATGGAAAGAACCAGGACAGCAAACGCTGTGACTGTCACAGACGCAGATGAGGTAGAGGTCACAAACATGCCCACCCAGTATTCTTTTCTGTCAGATAAAGGGAGCAATGCTCTAATCTTAAGCTTTGAGAAATACCTGAAGTTCTTTCATTCTTACACACAGAGCTCTTGAATCGACTTCAGCAACTATGAGGTGCCCACAAAGGCCAGGGGACAAAGGAAACACACAGACACAGACATTAATGTGTAAATTTATTGTTCAGGGTCGGTTTTGATAAGTATATAGCT
>NW_003854198.1:0-1364 GCF_000181295.1 Otolemur garnettii
TTTGGTGATGAGATTTTGGCCAATTTTAATTATTTTAAAATTTATTTGTATTTTCTAGCTTTCCCCCTGCTGATCTAATGAATCATAAGAGTAATACAATTCACTATAGAAAATTAAGACAATAGAGAGCAGGCTTGGCGCCTGTGGCTCAAGCGGCTAAGGCACCAGCCACATACACCTAAGGTGGCTGGTACGAATCCAGCCTCCGGCCGCCAAACAACAACGGCTGCAACCAAAAAATAACCGGGCTTTGAGGCAGGCGTCTGTGGTCCCAGCTACTTGGGAGGATGAGGCAGGAGACTCGCTTGGGCCCAGGAGTTGGAGGTTGCTGTGAGCTGTGATGCCACAGTACTCTACCCAGGCAGACAGCTTGAGGCTCTGTCTCAGAAAAAAGAAAAAAAGAGAATAGAGAGCAAAAAAGAAGAAAGTCATGGTTGAATGTTCTTACACCTTTAGTATTTTGGTGCACATGCTTTTAACCTTTTCTTTCTTTTTTTTGTGACAGAGTCTGGCTATGTCGCACTCGGCACAGTGCCATGGCATCACAGCTCACAGCAACCTCAAACTGTTGGGCTTGAGCAATTCTCTTGCCTCAGCCTCCCAAGGAACTGAGACTACAAGCACCTGCCACAATGCCTGGCTATTTTTTGGTTGCAGTTGTCATTGTTGTTTTGGAGGCCTGGGCTGGATTCGAACCCACCAGCTCTGGTGTATGTGGCTGGTGCCCTAGCTGCTATGCTACAGGCGCTGAGCCCTATTCTTCCTCTTGGATGTCTGCCTCGCTCTGCCCCACCTAGTAGCTTTAGGACCACATTGTTCAGAAAAGGTAAAGAGGGGAAGAGGGCTTATATTTCTTGAAAATTGAATTTCAAATATAATAGCATTTCTACTCTAGACTACATTTATAGTCAGTCAGTACTTCAGGTCTGGAGTCAGGGTGGCGCAGGAAGGGGCCCCAGGTGTCAGTGTTGGAGCCACCAGAGGAGCAGAGTGTATTGTTGCTCCACTGAGGCCACATAGGCTGGTGTCCCACAGCTGATCCAAGTCTCAGCAGAACACCCCGTGATCTTCGTAGAACATAGGAGGTCTGTGAGTTGCAGCCACAAAGCCCTGTCCTCAGCCTCTCAGCCTCCTATCTTCCTGGGAGGCTGCCCTGTACCACGGTCCTTGGAACATCTAGTCTCTTAACTTTCTAATAGAAGTTTCGTATGTGAATATACAACTCCAGATGGCAGCACAGGGCTCATTTGGCCCGCCAGGGTCTGTCCAGCACACGTTATCTGTAGCAGTTATTTAGGATAACAGTGGCTGCATCATTGTTGGGTATTCTTTAAAAAATTTTGCTAAGAGATCAGACACAGTGG
>NW_003854198.1:3159-3682 GCF_000181295.1 Otolemur garnettii
GTATTGTTTTCTATGCATTTTCAAATCTATGAATATAAAATTTGTTTAAGTATTCCTCTACTTTTGAACATTAAGGTGATTTCCAATCATAAATAATTTGCAGATTGTTTGCCTTAAAACACATTCCCCCGGGTGAATTTTTTTTTTTTTTTTTTTGAGATAATGTCTTTCTTTGTTTCCCAGGCTAGAGGGCAGAGGTAGGATTATCGCTCACTCTAACCTCAAACTCCTGGGCTCAGGTGATTCTCTTGCCACAGCCTCCCCAATAACTGCGACTATAGGCTTGTGCCACCACACTCAGCTAATTAAAAAAAAAAGTATTATAGAGCCAGGGTCTTGCTATGATGCTCAGGCTGGTCTTGAGCTCCTGGCCTGAAGTGATCCTCCTGCCTCAGTCTCCCCAAATGCTGGGATTACAGGAATGAGCCACCCTACCAGCCTCTGTGTAAAATTATTAGGTCAAAGAGTACAAACTATTTATTTATTTATTCATTCATTTATATTTTTTAGCCTGGAGAGAGGA
>NW_003854199.1:0-3677 GCF_000181295.1 Otolemur garnettii
CTGGGAGTTTGAAGCTGCAGTGAGTTATGATCACACTACTATACTCCGCCCAGCCTGAGTGACAGAACAAGAACCTAGGAAGGAAAGAAGGAAGAAAGGAATGGAGAGAGGGAGAGAAAGAAAGAAAGAGAGAAGAGAAAAGAAAGAAGAGTCTTGAGAACCCAGACAGCTCTGTCTACTCTTAACCCGTGGTGAGATGATGAGACGGGAACAGAACCTCATATTTTGCCCTTAAGATATGGGTGTTGACATCTCTTTATATTATTAGAGAAAATACCCAGCCAAGAAATAAACCACCGGTTTTATTTACAGCGTATTTCCCAGAACTCAGAGAAACACTGTGCTTTTTTGCGTAGGCCTGAGACCAACACATAATTTATAACAATATATCAAACTTTACAGTACATAGAACTTTCTCTACCTTATAAAAAACATATAAAGAATTGCTCACTCTCTACATAAATTACTGAAGAACATCCTGAGTTTATACATCATTTTGAAGTATTTCCATTATTGGGAAGAGCTGCTTCTACCAATGACAATCTTCATAGTGACTTAGGGAACCATTAAAATGGGGGACAGAAAAATCGTATGAAGCAGTCGATGAGCAAGAAACCCACCCCAGATCTGCCCAGAGCAGAGTGTGTTGTAATCACGCAGTCAGTCACCTCCTCATCAAGGCATGTGATGGAACCAAGGGCAACGTTGTGAACAGCCCAAATCATACACATCTAGCTTCACTCACCATTGTCTCCCTGGCAAATGGAATGTTCTGCAGGGGTTCAATAAATGTGGGTTGAAGAGAGAGCAAGAAGGACAATGAGGGAGGAAGGAGAGGAGGAGGGAAGGAGTTTGTGCATCAGTTATCTGCCACCATGATGACACTGCGTAACAAACTACCCCAAATCTCAACTTCTAGCTGCTCTTTCTACTACTGTCACAAGGCTGGAGGCTGCCTGGCAGTCCTTCTGGGCCCCAGCTGAGCTCACCCCTCACATATGTGGTGATCAGGGGGCTGCTGGCTGTTGTCTTCAGCTAGCTCACCTGGTCTCTCTCCCACTATTTCTTTTCTTTTTTTCTTTTTTTGCAGTTTTGGCCGGGGCCAGGCTTGAACCCGCCACCCCCAGTATATGGGGCTGGCGCCCTACTCCTTGAGCCACAGGCGCCACCCTCCTGTCTATTTCTTTCACATGCATGTGTCTTACCTATTCCTCCAGCAGGTTGGTGTGGACAAGTTCTCAGGGTGACTACAGAGAGCCAAGGGAACACATGGAAATATACAAACACTTTCTCCAGCCCCTGCCTGCACTACGTTTACTACATGCCATTGGCCAAACCAAGTCCCATGTCAAACCCAAAGCTACAATAGGTGGGAGGAGAGGAGCGTGGGGACTGAGTTACAAGACAAAGGGTACAGATATAAGGAGGAATTAACCGGGGCCACATACGCAACCAGCCACAGTAATAATACCCAACTCCCACCAGCCGCATTATCCCAAGCTCCATTCCATATTCAATTATCTAAAGCCCATGGAAAAAAGAATAGAAAACAAGATTCTACTGACCCTGTTCTCCATATGGGAAAAGGGAGAGCTCAAAGTCAGGCTCTTCAATTACCGTCACGTTTATTTAAACCTGCAATTGCAAATCTTAATACTTAGAGGGCAAAGTCAGATAATAAATGGCTGAAACTGAGCAGGCGGGAATGGAGGCCATCAGGACACACGTCCCCTCTCTCCCCAGAGGTGGTCAGCCCCACCGAGACTCACAAGAATTCAGGCCCAGGGCTGCCAGCTCATCTAATTATTTCAAGAGAATCTGGCATTTTAAAGTGAAATCATATTTGAAAGTTAGCCACTAATTATTTTTTAAAAAATAATTAAGCACAGTCCTGATCCAAAAAAAAAAAAAAAACATTTAGGAGGGAGACCCAGTTTTAGGATTCTGTATATCTGCTCTGATTTTAAACACTGCCCTAGGGGATCCTGGGCCCTATCTTGAGTTTATTGATCTTGTTTCATTATGAGCAAGAGGAAATAAAGGCAGGAACTGTGAGTCTGTCTTGTCTACTACTCTATCCCAGCCCAGAACAGTGCCTGACATATAATACCAGTTGGAAGGAAGGAAATGAAGAAGAGGGGGAAGGAGACAGGGTAGAAGGAAGTGGGGGAGGGGGAGAAACTACCATTTATGAAGCGTGTATCATGCATTACACAAGCATTTTACATACATGTTCTAGACTAAGGTGTATGCCCCACAAATTTCATAGGGTGAAGCCCTAACCCCCATTGTGACTGCATTTGGAAACGGGGCTTTTAAGAAGCCAATAACGTTAAATGAGGTTGTTAAAAGTGAAGTCCTAATCTGATAGGACTCCAGTCCTTGTAAGAAAGAGGAGAGATACTGAAGCTCTATCTCTTTCTCCTGCTCTGCCCCCTCACCGCCCCACTTCATCCCTGTTTCCTTCCCCCCCACCCCATCCCGCTCCCCCTCTCCCTCTTCCCCTTCTCTTTCCCTTTCTCTCCTCTTTTGCACATAGAGGAAAGGCCATGTGCAGACGGAGTAAGGCGACAGCTACCTGCAAACCAAGGAGGGAGGCCTCATCAGAAACCAGTCCTGTTGGCACCTTAATCCTGGACTTCCCAGCCTCCAGATGGTGAAAAAATAAATTTCTGTTTTCCAAGCCACCCAGTTTCTGGTATTTTGTTATGGCAGTCCAAGCAGATACACAATATCATGCCATTTAAAATGGTGTCTAGCTGATCGGGCCCAGTGGCTCACACCTGTAATCCTAGCATTCTGAAAGGCTGAGGCAGGAAGATCCTTTCAAGCTCAGGAGTTTGAAACCAGCCTGAACAAGAGCAAGACTCTGTCTCTACTAAAAATAGAAAAACTAGCCGGGTGTGGTGGTGAGTGCCTATAGTCCCAGCTACTTGGGACATTGAGGCAGGAGGATCCCTTGAACCTAGGAGTTTGAGGTTGCTGTAAGCCAGGCTGATGCCACAGCACGCTAGCCTGGGCAACAGAGCAAGACTCTATCTCAAAAATTTTTTCAAAAATAAAATGGTGTATAGAATAAAGACATGAAATATATGAATTCACAGCTGAAAGAAAGTAAACACTTTTTGTTTGTGTACTATTTTATAATTTGTAAGGCCCCGGAGCAGGGGACCAAATTGTTGCCTCCATTTTTCAGATGAGATGACCTGGGCTCAGAGGCTGAGAGACTTGCACAAAGACACAGAGTGAGAAGAGAACAGACCCAAGTCAGCCCCAGATTCCCAGAGCACAGGCTCTGAAAGCTCTCTTTTCGGTAGATCCCAGGGGCCCCCACCTTCAAACAGGTCTGCAGTGGGGCAATATTGGAGCTTCACCTGGATTCACTCAGATCCTGATTTAGCTTTACCGTTTGCCGACCTCCACCTCTGTGTGTTTCTCTCCAACAACCCCTCTGGACTCTTCTTTGCAGCACCATCCTTGGCTCTTGGGGGCACCTTGCCTCTTGGGTAAAAGGCCCGGAGTGCCTGAGATTTTTTTCCCTGGCATCCTTAACTGATGAGTCATAGATATAAGAATCCCAACTCCCTTCCCTAGGCATAGGCTGACTCCGAAATATAATTTACTCTCTAGGGCACCCCAGTCAGGTCAGGCTGAAGCCACTCTCCATAGGACTTTGC
>NW_003854200.1:0-3673 GCF_000181295.1 Otolemur garnettii
TTTTTTTTTTTAATGAGCCTTTTTATTTGTGTGTGTTTTAAATCGAAAGTCTTACTGGTCCTGCTTCCATGTGTGGCTGCGACCAGGGGAAAAGGGAGGGGTCTCTCCACTCCATTTGTACACAGAACTAAACAGACAAGCACAGAGTCACTATTGCCGTTAGAAGTTGGCAGCATGGGAAGGGGTGGAACAGGTGAGGTGTAGGGGTGTTGTTAAAAAAATGCAGGCTCTCCCCAATTGGGGTGCAAGGGGGGCGGGGCAGGACTTGGTCTGCTTCAACCCAAGAGGAATCAGAAGATCAAAAGCAGTTTGGGAAGGCCAGAACCATCAGGGATGGAGGGAGGAGGAAAATCCAGGGGTGGGGGAGCTGTTTGACAACTGGGGTAAAGGGATTTCCCTCCCCCTGCTGGGATTCACCCAGCCCCTTGGGTCTGGCAGGAAGGGGGCAGCCTGCAGCCCCCAGGCTCAGGTCTGGGGCTGCCAGATGCTCCGGGCAGGGGGCGGGAGGGGGCTCACAAAGGCTTGCACTCCGCGGAGATGATGGCACTGCCCCCCAGCTTCTCTGCCAGCAAGTGCAGCAGGTCCTTGACCTCCTCCTAGGGGTTTACTGGTAATTCATGCTTGATCCCTGTCAGCTTCTTCTTGATGGCGTCCTTGGAGCTGGCATAAATCATTTTGGTCTTCAGGGGTGCACACTCAGGAGCCCAAAAGATAACCACCAGGTCCTCCTCCTTGCTCTCCTTGGTCTCATAGGTCGCATCACAGAGAGCACAGTGGCAGCCCTTGTCTGGAAGCATCATGACAAAGGTGGCGTAGGGATCGTTGACAGTCTGCCCCACATCACCTACCAGGACCCCCTTGCCTTCCTCTAGGAGGATGATCTTCTCATCCTCACTCGGGCAGAAGAGCGCTGTCTTCTTGCGCTACTTCACCTCCTCTGGCATTGAAGACTTGGGCACCTTCATGTCGCTGAACACCTTAATGACACCATCAGAGACAGCCACACCAGAGGCCATGTTTCTGGAAGCGAAAGGGTGATGGCAAGAGAAGCAGAGAAGAGGAGAGCAGCTGCCGCTGCTGCCAGAATCCGACTGAACCACAAGTGATTTTTGTATGTTGCTTTTCTATCCGGAAACTTTACTGAATTCTTTTATTAGTTTTAACAGCTTTCTGGTGCAGTGTCTAGGGTTTTCTATATGTGACACCGTATCATCTGCAAGCAGAGGACATTTAACGTTTTTACTTTCTGATCTGGATACCTTTCATTTCTTTTTCTTACAACAGGGGATCAACCTGGCACGTGGCTGTGTGCCCATGATTGGTATGGCGGTTTGGCAGGCCAGAGCGTTCTCACCTCTGCCAGACCTCCACCCACCGCGGTCTGAGTTTATTCAAGGACGTGGGAATCCCAAGGGTCAACGACACCCCCACGCACAAAGACTCACCATCACTGATCACGAAGGTGCAAACTAAAATCATGGATCCATTTTCACATACCAGGTTCACAACAGTTAAAGAGCTTAACCATTCCAAGGCGGGAGAGGTTAGGAGCAAACCAGAGCTTCTGCTCACTGCTGGGACAGGAGGGGAAGGTGGAGAGCTGCCATTTCGGAGAGTAATTTGGCAGAATCTGTGAAGTGCAAATTATGCAACATTTACCACGTGCCTGGCTTTCTTCTAAGCGCCGCAGGTAAATATCAACTCATCCTCACGACAGTCCTAGATTGAAGTACCTACCATCACCACCTTCTTCCAGGCGAGGAAACAGGCACGGAGGGGTTCAGCGATTTGCTCAAGGTTATCTGGCTTGCCGGTATCAGCAGCAGGACCCAAACCAGGCGGTCAGGCTCCACAGTCCATGCTTTAAGCTGAGACTCTTAAAACTGCAAAACTCACATTCCCTCAATGATCCGGCAGACCAGCCGGATACATCTTCTGGAGAAACGCTGGTAAGGTGTAGTGGACACAAGGACACACGCACAAGGATGCTGGTGAAGGGAAAATCGGGTACTGCTCTAAATGCCCTTCCTTCAGTAAGGGGAGGGACGGATGCAATGTGGCATGTGCATCCAGTAGGTTAAAACTCAGCAGTCCAAAGGAACACATGAGTCCATGTTAACAAAAACGCTCTTGTGACCGCATGCAGCAAGTTGCAGAACAATGCAGAGATTTGGGCGTACATCTGTAAACTGAAAAACCCCAACCAATCCTGTGTCATTTGGGAATACATATGGGCCTAAGTAAGATCACATTTTCCAAAAGCCTGGAAAGGACACACGACAAAGGCCTCACAGTAGTGTTGGCAGTGTGCCAATTTTCTGTCACCGTGTCCCTGAACCTACCAGTTCCCGGCTTCCCTGAGCAAAGCAGTCCTGATATGTGGAGAATACTCCCTTCCTCTGTTCCCAAGAGGCCCTGGAGTGTTAGAGGTTCCTCTGCCTTCCCCCGACCCTGCTTCAGTAGCCTTTCCTACCGTCCCTTCGTACTCACTCTTCTCACACCTTCCTTCCTTCCTCGCTTTCCCGCTCATGTTTACCTGTCTTTCCATTACCTCTACCTTGTACATCCTACTCTGACTGGCCTCCCCTAGAGACTGGGGTGTCTGAACTCTTGCCTGCCCCAAGTCAAAGGCTTGGTTTCTCTGGGCCGACGTCACAGAGCAGGGTCAACTGGGTCCAGCAGGCCCTCCACACTCCCTGCCCATGTCTGCATAACTCCTTCCCACATTCCCTGCCATGACTTTGCAAGACACGGTACACTGTTTCAGCTACGTCAGAAAAGACAACAAAAGGCAGAGCCAAATCTCCTGTCCCCACCACCTGTCTTAGGAAACACATTACCGATCACTCCAGCTGAAGCCTCTGGTGCACTTCTCCTCACTTTCATTCCCTTCCTCCTTCCCTCTGCCATACAGATAATTCTACACCGTTTTCAGCCTTATCCACTCTCTTCATCCCTGCGACTCTATTACTTCCTCTTCCCTGGCATCCTACAGGTCTTCAGTGCCGGCACTAATACTAATCTCTGCCAAGCCCCAGACTTCCACCAGGATCTCATACCAGTTTTGAATTAATTTCTTGACCCGAGGCGCGGGCCAGTTTCAGGGGTTCCACGCGGCTTTCCCCACTGTGATAGCTCTTTTCGTACAGGCTGGGGACCCAGCGTGGGAGTTATTGCTCCAACTGTCAAGTGTATCGCTTGTGAGGACTCACTTGGGGAGCAGAAAAAGAACCACTGTGTAGGTCCTGGGAGCCTCCCTGTGAATCCATCTCTGTCCCCAACTCCTTTATTACCAGGGCCCCATCCTGACACCCTGAAATGCCAGGATCAAGGTCCCAGAAATGTTGGCTATCCCCCTTTCCCAAGTGTTCAGTCACCCGAGCAGATGGCAGTCTTTTCTCTTTAGGGAGGGACGATGGCATAGTGACAGTAGATCCTCCCCACCTTGTTCCCGGGTCCTTCCACCTCCTCAGTCAAATGGGGCTGATCTGACAGTTGTCCAGGACCAGGAACTGAGCAAGGGATTGCGACTTGTTAGAGGGATGACCGCCTTCCCACTCCTCCATTCTTGCTTTTTTCTGCCTGTAGCTGCACCGAGTCGGCCATGTGTGAACAATCTCTCTAGCTTCCTACGCTTCCTGCAGGCGCTTGTGACTGCCCCACTGACTTGGCC
>NW_003854201.1:0-3673 GCF_000181295.1 Otolemur garnettii
TAATAGCCCCTCATGTTTATTGACTTAATACAGACAATGCATATCTGCCTGTATTATTTTGTACAGTCCTATGCATCTACCATTTCATGTGATATGTATTCCGTATTAAATATTTATTACACACCTATAAACACAATCATACATTTATATTTTCATCAAATTTTAAGTAATATGTATACCAGAAAAGAAAGAGAATATAATTTCAATTTCTTAGAGAATGTTTCATAATGAGATAGTTGTTTTTTCTTCATTTAGGTAACAGTATACGTAGCTCCAATTACTTCACACACTCAAATGGTTTGGAGGGACTAAAATCATCCCAAAGCACTTCAGGGATTGTTTTGCCAAACAACAATCCAACTGCATATTAACATTCACCAATGACTAGATATGGTTTGGCATAGACAATGGAGATCGACAATCAGATTTCCAGTTCTTTCTGCATTCTCAACAAAGTGAGAGTAACTTAATTTTGGTTTGGATTTTTAATGTCTTGTCATTTAATTATAATGTGAGAAGGGATCTGTTATAATCACTGAAGGAAGTAGAATATACAATGTCAAATGACAACCATATCAAGCAAATATATAGGGTAGTTGGAGAAAATTGTTTTCCTTTAGATGTCTGTTCATTTCATTGGTATGAAGAGTACAGAACATTTATTGGGCAAGTTGTTTTTGAAATACAGTGTAAGCACTTGTTACAAATAGGAAATTAATTTGGAAAAAAATCCACCAAATTCAAGTCAGAAGCAATTTCCTTTGTGTAACTATTATGATTATATATATCTATCATGTTATCTATCAGAATATACCATTTTTTGTTTTTATTTTCTATTGTTACATTTATAGGTCTTCTATGTGACTTTGTTGTGCTGGCTAAGTGCTAGCATTCAATGTTTTAGGTAAGTGGAGTGGCGCCTGTGGCTCAAAGGAGTAGGGCACTGGCCCCATATACCAGAGATGGTGGGTTCAAACCCAGCCCCGACCAAAAACTGCAAAAAAAAATTTTTTTTGTTTAGCTAAGTGAAGAAAACAGGGTGTACTTACCTGGATGCTCTTAAACAGGAATGAGAAAATTGTACCATTAAGTATAGCATTTACTATATAGTTTTTCTATAGATTATTTTTGACAAGCTATAGAGTTCATTACTACTGCTAGCTTCCTAAAAGTTATTGTCATGGATGGATATTTTTATTAAATATTTCTGCATCTACTTTGATAATTTTTTAATTATTAGTCATTTCATTTCTTACTTCTAAAATTCTCACAGATAATGTTCATATTGCTGGCATCTCCTATAAAAGATTTCAAATTTTTTTCAGCTTTAAGTAAGTTGGCATCAAAGACACTGATAATTCACATAGTAAATCAGGCAAAAGCATACTTCTTCAAATAAAAATGGTCAATAATACTTATTAAAAATCAAAGTAATTAAACAATGCATGTGAATACAGTTTACATCAACTTCACTTTTGTCAGTTTTAGCATATAATCAAGGCTTTTGACTAATCTTTTTAAAACAGAGGTTAGAGCTAGGAGCCCCAAGTCATTGTCCGTAGAGTTGTGAGGTTACCATAATAGAGTATACAGAGCAACAAATTATCTTAACAGTGAAAGCAGTGAATTTATTGAGTTACATTTCTTTCCAGATGAGATAACAATCCAAAAATGAAGAAATAACCGCTCAGCCTGAATTATATTATGAGTTAGCACCCAAGTAGGGACTGAATGTCTATTAGTATGTACTATTGCCTTTCTCGTATCCTTGGGATGATTTTAATATCTCACAACAATTCAAAGTATAAGTTAATCGTTAGTTTTGCTGATAAATGCTCTAGGTGACTTACACTCATCTATCCGTTATATTTATCACTTTTATTCTTTAACTTAATGCCAAAGCCATTTAAAACGGTCATGTATCATTAACTACGACAGACACATTGCATTTAAAAATGTACAGTTTAAGCTAATTAGATGTATTTCATTAGATACAATTTATTGTATATTTTAAAACATACGTTTTAATTCTATTACATGCTTTTTAACATATGTGTATGCCTGTGAAAGTGGAGGCATTTTAGCGCGATAGGCAAGTGTTTTATGGTCGCCAGCAGAAATGATTTTCATTCACGAATCTCACTGACCAAACTGTACCTTTTTCATTTTTTCTTTCTTCCTTGCAAAACTGTAAGAAATTTTGGTTCTTTGTGTTAACAGAAACATTCTATTATATAATAAATGTGTTTTTTCCTGAAAATTTTAAGACTCTTTACCTGTTTAAGTTACATCAGATTATTCTTGATATTTGGTTCTTTTATAATCATAGAACCTTCATTTTCCCCTTAATTTGGAAGAATATAAGACATTGCTTTCTCTTTCCTAGTGGATGCTACCACTTTTTTTTTTTTTTTTGAGACAGATTCTCACTATGTCACCCTGGGTAGTGTGCTGTGATGTCATAGCTCATAGCAACCTCAAACTCTTGAGTTCAAGCGATTCTCTTGCCTCAGCCTCCCAGGTACCTGGGACTACAGGTGCCCGCCATGATGCTTGGTTATTTTTTGGTTGTAGTTGCCATTGTTGTTTGGCAGGCCAGGGTGGGTTCCAATCTGCCAGCCCGGTATATGTGGCTGGCGCCCTAGCAGCTGAGCTATAGATGCCCAGCCGATACCACAACTTTCTAAACTTAAGATAAATGTGCTCTATGGAGACAACAATGACTAGAACAAAAATTGAGCTGAATTTTAGCGTTCGTACATTGGTGTAATAATGGTATAATTTCAGTCCATTCTATTCTGATCTGAATGAAAAAAATGTAAAAATTGTTTAAGAAACTTTTCTTAAAATTTGACTGTATGGCTTAGTCATTGAAACATTATTGAAGTGAGGGGAGATAGGAGTTGGGTGATGTAGAATTAAGCTTTCTTTTTCCACCTGTTTATGTACTTCCTAGAGCATGGGAAGTCACTCAGGTTTTATTCAGAAGCCCACAGAATGTGGGACAATTTTATTATCAAAGAGACAGTAAGTGGTTGCCAAGGAATAGTCCACAGGGGAAAACAAATGCTTTTGTGATAGGGTGATAAAAGCAGTTTTAATTCTATTTGGATGATGGGAAAATTTCTAAATTCTTTCACCCATAATGGATATTAATTATACTTATGTCAGGGTCATATGAATGTCCAACAAGTTAACAGGCAGAAAACTTCTGGTACCTATGAAGCTGGCCTTCAATTTACTAAGTTTCAATCCTTCTGTTGGAGAGTACCAGAATCCAGGGGTTACTAAGCATTTTTTATACAACTACATCTGTTACTGTCAATACTTTCTGTTTCTGTTGACTTTATGTATGATTTTGGTTTTATGCACAATTTAACAATGTGCTTTTCCAGAAGGTGTCTAAGTGGCTTTGGTCCACGGGGGGGTAGCTTTATGGGCTACTTTTACTAAGGTTCTGACTTTTATAGCTAGTAATAGATACATCTGCTAATTGGGCAGAATCTCTGTAAGTTGACCACTGAGGGACTTCAACAAACTGGTCAGCATACAGAGGTGGTCACTGTAGGGATGGTCAACCTTGGAGCTGCCACTGTACTTCACTGTGCCCTGCGTGGGAGATTGAATGGTGCCCCATATGGCAGAGATGAGGCGGCTTAGTGCAGGCAATCCC
>NW_003854202.1:0-3673 GCF_000181295.1 Otolemur garnettii
GGATGGATAGATGGATGGATGGATGGATAGATAGATAGATAGAAAGATAGATAGATAGATAGATGAGATTGATGAATGGGTGGGTGGATGGATGGATGGATAGATAGATACATGGATAAATGCCAGAGATTCTGAGTGGATTGATGGAAAGATAGGTAGATAGATGGATGGATGGATGGATAGATAGGGTGGATAGATAGAGGTAGATAAATAGGATGGATAGATAGGTGATAGATAGATAGATGTAAAGATAGAATAGATAGGATGGATAGATGATAGATGGATAGATAGATGATTGATAGATGATACAGGATAGAAAGATGGATAGATGATAGAGATAGCTAAATAGGATGGATAGATAGATAGCATGGATAGACACAGCAAGGTAGACAGATAAGAAGGATGGATAGATAAGAGATAGATAATAGGTGATAGCTAGATGGATGGATGGCTAGATGGATAGGTAGGTAGAGAGGTAAATAGACAGCTAGATAAATGATGAGAGATGACAGATGGATACATAGATAAATTATAGAGAGGTGATACATGTACATGGACGGATGATGGATGGGTAGGTGATGGATGGCCAGATAGATAGATGAGCGGTGATAGACAAATGGTTCATAGTCCTCATGCACGGCAGAGTTTCTCATCCTTGGCATTATCAACATTTTGGCTGGAGGACTCTGTGTGGGACATCTATGGTATCTTAGTTGGTTGCTAAGCAGCGTCCCTGGGCCCCACCCATCAGGTGCCAGTTATCTCTCCTCCTCAATTACGACAATAAGCAATGTCTCCAGATGTTGCCAAATGTGCCCCGGGGAGGCACGAAATATCCCCCATGGAGAATCAATCTAGATCACACCCCGACTGAAGCTGAGGTGTCAGCCTGTCAGCAGCGGTGTGAGCGGTAATCATCCTGGGAGACCATTGCTCAGCTCCTCTGCCGCACCCACGTTGCCGAGAGCTTTCTATGTGTGACCTCAATTCCTCAGAACTACCCTGAAGGGCCCCGGGTAATTATTCCTACTTTACAGAAGAGAAAAAATGAAACTCGGGCTCGTTGGGGAACTTGGGCTAGGATGGGTGGAGGCAGGTTTGGGAGGAACATCTGTCTCTTGCCAGGCACACTCTCAACCCCTGACCTGGGACAGCAGCAGGTGGAGCTGGCAGATGGCAAGGAGAGAGACCCAGGTCTCTCTGTAACAGAAGAGCCATGAGCTTTGTGTGCATTTGTTTAAGATCTGATCTCCTGTTTCTTACAAAAGAGCCCCATTTTCCTCCACTGATCTCTGAGCCCAGGAATATCCTAGCTCCATCAGACTCAAAGGGCCAAGACCACACAGAACCACCAAGAGCTAATTATCTGCCAAGGGCAGGACTTGAGATGAGCTGGCTTTGCAGAGAACCCACCAGGCTCAGAAACAGTCTTGCAACTGGGCCCTGTCTTCTCTCCCGTTTGAAAAACCTTCTTCCTCCCACCTCCCGAACTGAAAACTTCCAAAACAATCATTTTTAGAGGGATCTATTTTTGTTTGCATATGAAATTCTGTTTAAAACAAAAATGCCGGGGGCAGAAATTTTGGGCTCCAAAACGATGTACTTGGTGAATGACAACACAGGGGATGTGGCCTCGTTAGAGAAGATAATTGCTCTAATTTCTCATCTTCAGTTTGGCAGACGGTTCTGTTGTTCCCACACGATTCTCAGGCACCTTTGCAGCACCCAAAGTGACAGCTCTGGATGAAGGGACGGGTGCCTCCCTCACAGCATAAATGTCCTTATTCCTGCCATGACCCTGGGTGATGCCAGACCGCCGGTGGTGCAGGAGCCTTGGCTGCATACGTCAAAATTCCCCTGCTCACTTTCTGCAAATGGGGACAGCCAGTGAGGAAAAAAAAAAAAAAAAAAAAAAACGGCTAAAAAGAAAGCCCTTAGTCCTGCCGTTTTCCCGCAGCTTTGGAAATCAGAGCGGCTCACTAGGCTGTGGCTTCCGACCAAGTAGCCTTCTTGAGTCTGTGCAGAACTGCAGAGAGCAGATAATATATTTCAGCCCAGAGGAAAATTATCTCAGGAGGGTCAGACTGCTGACAAGTCTCTAAAGAGCTCTCACTTGGGCATTGCAGGAACATCCCTCCAAGCCCCGAGCCGTGCACACGCTATTACACTGTTTGCCTTGTGCAGGAGTGGAATCCATGGGGAGATTTTAGAAGCCTTTCAAAATCTGTGCATTTCCCCACTTACGAAATGAAAACTTCCGAACCTTCATCTATGAAACATTCCCATGACTGGTCGGGGGACCTTTTCACGAAAAGACTTTTCCCCTGTAGTCCTCCTTCACTTCCCACAGATTGGTAGTGGGGCACAGGTGCACCTCAGGTTGCTTTGCATTTTTTTAAGAGAAAGGATTAAAACTCATAATGAGTGACATAAAAAAGGGATCATGATGTTTTAAGTGCATATTTGAGAAAGATTATTTTGAGAAGGCATATTTTGCATTGCTCGGGCTGTCAGAAACAGCCCCAGTGCTTTATAAATGCCCAGGGCTTTATGTAGAATTCACTGGGGGCAATAACCATGTTGGAGAAATAAAGGCCCCTGTCAGAATGGGACACCAGGCAGTTATCGTGGCTCTCACTAGCAGATGCAAACTCCAACAAAATAGATTTTCACTGAACGGAGCTGCCGAGTGAGTAATAGCTGCACCTGTGTGCATTTTGGAAATGTTCATGTTAAATTTCTTTTAAGGGACAGATAAAAAATTGATGCATTTATGGCATGCAACTCAAGGTTACCTATCAACATTGTGGCATGGTTTAACGGAGCTAATTAACACGTGTACACCCTCCCATACCGATCCTTTAAGTGGTGATACTAAAATCTGCTCTCTTAGAGATTTTCAACTGGGGATACATGGTTATGAATTATCATCGCACACCTAATTTTTAAACAGTCCTAGATAAAAATGCGTGTGTATATTTAGAGAACTGACATCTTTTGTGAATCTGAATGGCTGCCCTGAAATGTGCACCCAGAATGTTGCCTACAGGGTTGGGCCGCCCTGGACCTTTTGGTTTTTGCTTTTTTTTTTTTCTTTTGAGACAGAGTCTCATTCTGTCACCCTGGCTAGAGTGGCATCACAGCTCACAGCAACCTCAAACTCTTGGGCTTAAGCGATCCTCCTGCCCCCATCTCCTTAGTAGCTGGGACTACAGGTACCCACCACAAAACCCAGCTATTTTTTCCGTTTTTAGTAGAGACAGGTTCTCACTCTTGCTCAGGCTGTTCTTGAACTCCTGAGCTCAAGGGATCCTCCATCCTCAGCCTCCCAGAGTGCTGGGATAACAGGTGCCCACCACAACACGTAGCTAGTTTTTCTATTGTTAGTAGAGGCGGGGTCTCGGTCTTGCTCAGGCTGGTCTGCAACTCCTGACCTCAAGTGATCCTTCCAGCCTGGCCTCCCAGAGTGCTGGGATTACAGGTGTGAGCCACTGCACCCAGCCTCTTGTGACTTAATCAAGCCTCCCCTCCCATGCAAGGCTGTACTCTGCCACCTGGCATTATCATTTCATTCCTCTTAAGTCTCTGAGGGATTCACCAGGCCCCTGAGATCCCTCTGCCCCAACATGTTGGTACAGCATGAGTTGCTTGTTAGTCCTATGCTACTAATTAG
>NW_003854203.1:0-1454 GCF_000181295.1 Otolemur garnettii
TTGCTCATAAATTTTTAGAGTGTTGGGGAGGTATGAGTGCAGCCTGCTACTGGGGAAGAGACATGGAGATACACGTAGAAGTAATGTAATGACTGTGAAATCTCTCATGATGAGGTCACCATACCTGCAGATAGGTGAACAGTAAGGAAAGAGTTTAAAGGATACAAAAATCGGATCGTGGTAGAAACCATGACGTCTACCTAAGAGAAAAAAGAAATGAACAGAAAGAACAAAAAGGAGTGATGTCTTAGTGAGAGAACTATGCAAGAGGTAAGACTAGGCATAATCCCACAAGGCACTAAGCAATATCAGGCAATGAGGCCAGGGTAAAGGCAGACACACGAGAAAGCTTAGCACAGGGTTTACTTGGGTGCTTGACCTCTTCTCCAGGAGTGTCTACAGCTCCATGTGAGCAAGTAGATAAAGAATTTTCCTCGGCACAGTAGAATGTTAAGGAGGGGAGGGTGCATCACTTATGGTGCCTGTCAGCGCGAGTTATGAAGGGATAAGATACATTTGTCCCACATGGAAGGAACGCGTGAGCCTCCTCTCTGTCCCCCCCTCTGTTGCCGCAGCTGTGTTGACCTCCTAATTCCTTCCCTCCCCCATTCATCTCTCCTTTCGTCATTCTTGTCTCCTTCCTTTTCTTTTTTCCTTTTTCCTTCTTTGTCCCCTTTTCTCTCCTCTTCCTCTGTTCTGTCCTTCCTCTCTCTTTTGCCTGTTCTCCCCTCCCTGCACATTCTCTCCTGTCCTCCTTTCCCTCCCTTCCTCTCCTTTCCTTCACCCTTCCTACCCTTACCCACAGTCTTCAGAACTAATATACACCTAGTATGGTCATTTTGGGGTCAATAGTTCAGAGTTATTTAAATAGATTTTGAATCATCACTTATAGTGATTTTGAAATCCTATGATTCAGAACAGGAACGGGAATAGGCCCTGACCAAGAAATGGAAACGAGGACATTAAAACAGTAAAACATTTGTCCTTATCACTTTACTCCCCACAGAGAAGGAAATGAGGACTCTGCCCACCATGCACCTGCTGCCTGTCCTGCTCCTGCTGCCTGTGCTACTCCTCCTGCTGCAGCCACTGCAGCTTCAGGGGAGAAGGAAGTATTATATTTTAAGTGAGAATGCATCAGAAGAAGCTTTAGAATATTTTGATGAAGTTTTGGGTCCAGGTCCTACCAGACGACCTACCAAAAAGAAATTCCTACAGATGGCCCTTATTAATTCTGAGAGACCTTTATGGGATCCGGATTATTGTACTGGTGAAATGATGTATAGAAATGTTCATAAGAGGTTCATGTGTGTGACAGAACATTACTTCCTCCAAATGTTCTATGAGGAGTTGCTAGAGATCTGCACCCACCCAGTCGTGCCTTGTAAGAATGGGATTCAAAAATGTAGGAGAGGCAATAAAATAATAAAGGGAGTGCATTGTACTTTATTAAA
>NW_003854203.1:2460-3667 GCF_000181295.1 Otolemur garnettii
CAGTTCCTCATGTTGTGGTGACCCCACCCATAAGATTAATTTCGTCGCTACTTCATAACTGTAATTTTGCTACTGTTATGAATTGTATTGTAAAGATCTAACATATGGGATGTATTTTCATTGTTACAAATTGAACAGAATTAAAGCATAGTGATTCATCACAAAAACAATATGTAATTATATACTGTGAAACATTTCTTTCTAATTACAAATAAATGAAATTTTGTCTTGAAGCATGGTGTAGCATGGGTAACTGTCTTAATATAACAACGGTAAACTACATTGCTACATTTTGGGACAGCATGCATTAAAAGCCAAAGCCAGTGTGAAGGATGAGATTGAATCTCTCTCACCAGACCAGAAATTCTCAGGGCAGTCTTTGCAAGAGCACAACAAAGATCATCTTCCACAACAAGTCTACTTCTGTATTTAGACTTGATAACCAAGAA
Organism: Otolemur garnettii; assembly: GCF_000181295.1. Classification (NCBI taxonomy): domain Eukaryota; kingdom Metazoa; phylum Chordata; class Mammalia; order Primates; family Galagidae; genus Otolemur; species Otolemur garnettii. The sequence continues at coordinate 2,910 of NW_003854203.1, forward strand.
ACTGGAAAACCCTGCTTCACAAAGAGAGGTTGTTGGAAATGGAAGAAGAAGGCACAACACTGTCTGAGACAGAATAGGATATGACTGCAAACCCTTGATCCAGAATTTTGTAACTGGCATTGTAGAGAAATCAGTTCTTGCTTCATTGCTGTTAATAAGTTCAATGAGCTCTTGTGCTGTCTTAGGAACACCTTCAGCTTTGACTGTGAATGAGCTTCTGGCCTCTTCTTGGGGTGTCAGGTAGATTTGGAAAGTACGATGAAATTTCATCTGCAAGCATGTGCAAGTGTTCTTTCACAGAAATTATCGCAATCTTTTGTCTGGTTCAATGTTGTGTTTCTCAAAGAAAACAGATGAGGTAGGCAACGTGTAAATTTTAGTTTCATCCATTTTTTTTTTTTTTTTTGCCAAAGCTGACGTTTCATTTGGAATGATCAGATCTTTTCAGACAAATCAAGGTATGTTGCATTTGGTCCTTGTAGCGATAAATTTAACTCATTCAAGATGGCAAAGATGTCAACCAAGTGAGCTATTTTCTGTAGTTCACTTTTATTGCTGAAAAGTGCTTTGAACTGTGGTCTTGCTTTCTGATTATAAAATGTCTGAGTTCATCACGAAGCTCAAAAACACGTTTTAAAACTTTTCCTCTCGACACCCATCTCACTTCAGTGTGAAATAGCAGAGCATTGATCGGCACATCCAACTCATTGCACAGTTGCAAAACTAGTCGGCTGTTTAAAGTGCTCACCTTTACAAAA
>NW_003854204.1:0-3666 GCF_000181295.1 Otolemur garnettii
TGCAGGATAGAATGGTAGGTCTACTTTTAGTTCCTTGAGTGTTCTCCAAACTTCTTTCCAAAAAGGTCATACTACCTTTCATTCCCACCAGCAGTATAGAAGCATCCATGCCAACATCTGTAGTTTTGGAATTTTGTAATGTGCGCTAATCTTACTGGAGTAGATGGTATTTCAAATTGGTTTTGATTTACCTTGACTTCTGCTTGTTTTCTAGTTTACTCACATTCTTACAGGCTCTCATTTGAAATGGCCAGAAGACACAAAGTTCCAAATGCTAAGCTGGGACTCTGGGGTCAAACTGGTGAATGTTGCCATCTATATCACCTCTATATCACCACCAAGGCAGATTCCCAAGAGAAGAACTCTATGTGGGAAGTGTAAAGTAAGAGTGTGAGTAAACTCAGCAGTCCCCTAAAGTTTGTAGATTGGGATCAGACCAATATTATCAACCATTAAGCATTTGTTGTATATATTATGAGTGATACAAAGGATAGCCTTCTCTTGAGAAGTTTATGAGTAAGTTTAAAATTAAAGATGTGGGATAGGTGCAAGGAGGCCAAGGCAGAAGGATTGCTTGAGGACAGGAGTTTGAGACCAGCCTGGGCAACATAGCAAGACCCCATCTGTCTCTAAGGAAAACAAAAAAATCCATTCATGGGTCAATGGGCAGTTGGGTTGTTTCCATGAGTTGACAGTTACAAACTGAGCTGCAGTGAACACCCTGGTACAAATATTTGTGGCAAAATTATTTTTGTATTCTGCATAGATATCTAGTAATGGAACTGCAGGATCGAATGGAAGATTGACTTTTAATTCTTTATGAATTCTCCATACTTCTTTCCATAAATGTTGTATTAGTTTGCATTCCCACCAGCAGGGCAAAAATGTTCCCTTCTCTCCACATCCATGCCAGCATCTGCAGAGTCAGGATTTTGTGATGTGAACTAATCTCACTGGAATTGTGTGATATCTCAGAGTGGTTTTGATTTACATTTCTCTGATGATTAAAGCCAATGCCCTTTTTTTCATACGTTTATTGGCCGTTCTCTGTCATCTTCAGAGAAGTTTCTGTTGAAGTGTCTTGCCCACTTATAAGTGGGGTTGTTTGCTCTCTTCTTGTTGATTAATTTGTGTTCTCTCTATAGATTCTAGTTATCAGGCCTTTGCCAAATTCATAACATACAAAAATATTCTCTCATTATGAAGGTTGTCTGTTTGCTTTAGTTGCGGTACCTTTAGGTGTGCAGAAGCTTTATAACTTGATCAAATCCTCTGGCATAGGTATACCATGGAATGCTATTCAGCCACAAGAAAAGATAGAGACTTTACATCTTTAATAGTTACCTGGATGGAGCTGAAACACATTCTTCTTAGTAAAGTATCTCAAGAATGGAAAAAGAAATCCAATGTACTCAATACTAACATGAAACAAATATCTAAACAATTACATGCCCACACAAATGATAAAACACAAATATAGACTAGCGAGGAGAGGGGAGAGGACAGAAAGGAGAGGAGGGGGAGAGGAGGGAGGGGAAATGGTGTGATCTCACCTAATGTACACAATGTGAGGGTGTCCAGCACACCCCTAGTTGAAGGGCTCTTCTACAACTTGAACTTTACTTTGGAGGTGACAGCATTGTAACCTAAAGATTTGTACCCTAATTTGAATTAAAAAAAAATCAACTGGGCACAGTGGCATATGCCTGTAGTCTCAGCTATGCAGGTTACTATAGGCAGGAGGATTCCTTGAGCTCAAGAGTTCAGAGTTACACTGAACTGTGATTGCACCACTGCATTCCAGCCTAAATACCCTATCTCTCTCTCTGAAAAAAAAAAAAAGTATAAATACATGAAAAAAATAGCAATGCAAGTATTAACTAGATCCTAGATCTCACAAGATGGCATCTGATTAAGTGTCCAGTGAGTGGAAAAATTTCCTCTGAAATGGAAGAAAAGGACCGTTTGGCTTAGATGGTTTCCCTGGTTTTTTTTTAGATCCATCATTCTGTGAATGACAAGAAGTACTTTGAGGTCAGAGCTGTATCATCCACACAGGTTTTCTTCTCTTCCTCTGACTGCATTAACATCAGAAAATAATTCACAGGAGCAACACTTCTATGGAATTAAAGATCACTTATCTGCGACGTTAGTTATGTTTTATTACCTGAATCTTATATGCAGGACACATTATGTTCAGAATATTGACTAGTGAATGTGTTATATACAGTGTACTGAAGCTGCTTGACTAGTAAACAGGCTAGGTTCTTAAGATTAGTCTAAATCTAATTGCTTGCAAATTAAAACAACCCCAAAAAAAGGAAAATTGGCAATTTCCTAACAATAACAAATCCCCTGGTAAATTCCAAGGTTGGTTAATTGGTTTTTTTGAGACAGAGTCCTACTATGTCACCCTTGGTAGAGTGCTGTGGTGTCACAACTCACAGCAACCTTGAACTGATTAAGGGGATTAATTGATTGGGATTCAGTGATTCTCTTGCCTCAGCCTCCCAAATAGCTGGGACTACAGGCTCCCAACACAATGCCCGGCTATTTTTTGGTTGTATTTGTTATTGTTGTTTGGCAGGCCTGGGCTGAGTTCAAACCCACCAGCTCCAGTGTATGTGGCTGGCACCCTAGCCACTGAGCGATAGGCGGCACTGAGCCAATTTCTATGTTTATTTCCATAGGAGAGCTTTCTCTTCCGACGAGGATCTTCAACAGTCTTAAAATTTTTTATTATATCAGATATGACGAAGTTAATTTCCAAAAGATCTGAAAAGCAATAAGCCTTCTCCTCTCCATGGACAGAGGTCAAGGGGGACTTGGTCTTAATATCACACTTGACTTTCCCACATGTCTGTAACCTCATAAATATAAGGCTCACAGGGTATTAAGAACAGTCCCTGAGCTCAGGAATGAAGACCTCATCTCCCTACACTGTCTAACCCCCATCTTTGGGGCTCAAGAGGGAACCTGGGCTACCCACCCCTCTCTACCTTTCCGTACGTCCAGCCTCATCATCAATGTTTTTCCTGAATCCAGCAGGACTAAATTCATTCTGTGTTCTGTTTATTTCAGTTATCACTGGAAGTCCCAGCCTGGCAAGGCTCCCTGTCTGCCACCCTCTAATGCCTGTGCAGTTCTCCCTGAGAGTCATCTCCATCGCCCCATCTCTTTCCCCTTCCTGGTTCTCAAAGCCCTTCTGCTGTGACTCTATAATTCCTGGCCCATCAGGAGCAAAACACCCCACATCCTTACTCTCTCTTCTTGTCCCTGAATCTCTCCGAGGATAGGACAATACTTCCAGTGCAGCCCCTTGAAGTGTGGCCAATTTTATCCTCTGACCTTTGAACCCTTGGACCTCCTGTAAGGGAGCTGGGTCTTCTCCACAAATTCCCTTACCTCTCAAAGATCTGTCCCCATGCTCCCTCTCAAACAACACCAGTTTTGACTCTCATTTCAGGTCACATCACATTATTCAACTTCATTTTTGCTGCACCCCCTCCCCCTTTGATGAAGGGGGGTCCCTCCCTCTCATTTCTTGAAGATTTTAGCTCCTAGGATGCTGTTCTTCTCTCTAGTTTTTCTCTTCTTAAAATTGTTTAATGATTTCAGGATCCTGGCAGGTGATTTTTCCAGCATCTTGGGTGCTCCATGCCTTGG
>NW_003854205.1:0-1536 GCF_000181295.1 Otolemur garnettii
AGGTTTATAAGCATTTCCCCTATATCATGGACACCTCAAAATCAGCATGCCTAACACTGAACTCATTATCTTTCTCCTACCCAATATTATATCTCTTCCTATTCTCCCTAACTCAGTGAATAAAATGACCCTGTAGCCAGTTTCTCAAAGCAAAATCGTGTGTATCACCTTTGAGGGGTCCGTCGACTCTGTGGCTTGCCATCGTAGTTTATCAAAGGGCATTGTCCCCAAACCATTTTACTGGTTACATTCCTAAATATCTTCCACTTTCCTTGCATGCTGCTGTCATTCCTTTGGTGTTAGCTCCCACAATTTCATGGTTGTATCACAATGATTCGTAATGGGCTATTCTCTTTCCTGTCTCGCATCCTGCTAATGTTTCGCCCTCTGAAATGAACTTGAGCTTTATAAAATGTAAATATGATTATGCCATTTGTTAATTGGAATATGTGCACAGAGGGAAGCAAAACTCAGTGGAAATAAAGCAGAGGGGCAGAGAGGAGAGAGGATGGGCAAATACTTACCTAATGGGTACAGTGAACAATCTCAGGGCGATGGGCGTGCTTATCAGCCTGACTCAAGCATTATAAAAATGACACGTATAGTCAAATCATTTGTACCCCATAACATTTTGGAAAAAATGTTATTTGATACAATTTAATTTGACAAATCAATTAAAAAATCCTTTAGAATATATCTTAATTATAAATTATGTATATTAACTATATATGTGTATTTCTAGAGGTTAACTAAAAATCTTTAATGTGGCTTGTATAGTCAAGAAAATCATGACAAGTAGGTACTTTAATGCAGAAGATATGTTTATTGCCTTTTAAAACTGGTTCCTAAAAGGATAAAACTATAAATGAAGTTGCCTAAGTTCTTATTCTTAAGAATTAAATCTTTTAATGTTTTTCCTGCAAGGTGGAGATAAAAGTTGAGGTAGTCTGTGTCTTCTTGTAATCATCAAAATACTCTATTTCTTCCTAACATTCATAGTGATAGCTCAGATATTTTCATAAAGAAGACAATTAGATGAATAGGATTCAGAGCTTGGAGGCAGTAGGTTAACATTCTCCAAATTAACCTAAAAGAAGTGGTTTTATATTTGGTTGACAGCAACTACTCTAATTTATAATATATCATTGTATGTCTTTTGTGTGTGTGTCTTTTTTTAATTTCAAATTAATACAAGGGTAAAAATTTTTAGATTACATTGCTCTCACTTCCAGGGTAAAATTCCAATTGTAGAAGAACCCCTCACACTCGCATGTTACACACCCTCCCAATGTGCACATTAGGTGAGATCCTGCCGCACGCCCTCCCTCCTTCTGTCAGTCATCTGCCTCCCTCCACCTTTCCCCCAAAGTGCCTTTGCAATTTTTCCTTTACATAATAGAAAACTGGTTGGATAATTATTTACTCAAGTTAAAATGCTCAATAGAGAACACAAGTTAACAACTAACTAGCAAGGATCAAAAAAAAAATGGAGCTGAGGAATATTAGATGTTCGGGGAAAATCTCTTCTCGTTCTCA
>NW_003854205.1:1752-3661 GCF_000181295.1 Otolemur garnettii
ACAAAGATGAAGAGAATTTTTTACTAGTCCCTATTTTTTGTTCAGTGGAAACAAGTGAATTTTGGTTTCAGAAAGGCAGCATCTTTGGGAATCTCTGACCTGGGTTTAAATCTTAGTCCCATTCTGAAGGCTGTCTGTTTGCTTTACTTACTGTGCTCTTGGCTGCACAAGCTTTTTAGTTTAATCAGATCCCAGGAATGTATTTTTGGTGTTGCTTCAATTGCCTGGGGGATCCTCCCCATAAAATATTTGCCTACGCCAATTTTTTCAAGAGTTTTCCCTGCACTTTCTCCTAGTATTTTTATAGTTTCATTTCTTAAGTTTAAAGCTTTAATCCAGGGATAGTCTACCTTAGTTAATGGTGAGAGGTGTGGGTCCAGTTTCAGTCTTCTACAAGTCACCAGCTAGTTCACCCAGCACCATTTGTTAAATAGGGAATCTTTTCCCCGCTCAATGTTTTTAATTGGCCTGTCAAAGATCAAATAACAGTAAGTAGCTGGGTTCATCTCTTGGTTCTCTATTCTGTTCTATAAATTTACCACTCTGTTTTTGTGCCAGTACCATGCTGTTTTAATCACTGTATAGATTTATAGTATAATCTGAAGTCTGGTGATGTGATACCTCCTGATTTGTTCTTATTTCTGAGTAATGTCTTTGCTATTTGAGGTTTTTTCTGATTCCATATAAAATGAAGTACTATTTTTTCAAGTTCTTTAAAGTATGACAATGGTGCTTTAATAGGGATTGCATTAAATCTGTAAATTGCATATAGGGTCCAAAGAGATTAAACTTTCACTCTTTGCAGATCATGATTGTATATCTGGAAGATACCAGGAATTCTACTACTAAACTCTTAGAAGTGATCAAGGAATACAGCAGTCTCTCAGGTTACAAAATCAACACTCACAAATCTGTAGCCTTTATATATACCAACAGCAGCCAAGCTGAAAAAAAAGTCAAGGACTCTATTCTGCTCATAGTAGTGCCAAAGAAGATGAAATATTTGGGAGTTTACCTAACAAAGGACATGAAAGATCTCTATAAAGAGAACTATGAAACTCTAAGAAAAGAAATAGTTGAAAATGTTAACAAATGGAAAAACATATCATGCTCATGGCTGGAAGAATCAACATTGTTAAAATGTCTATACTTCCCAGAGTAATTTACCAGTTCAACACCATCCCTATTAAAACACCAACAACCTACTTTCAAGACTTGGAAAAAATGATTCTGCGTTTTGTATGGAACCAAAAAAACCCCTGTATAGTTAAGGCAGTTCTTAGTAACAAAAACAAAGCTGGGGGTATTACTATACCAGATTTTAGGCTGTACTACAAGGCCATAGTGGTCAAGACAGCATGGTACTGGCACAAAAATAGAGACATAGATATTTGGAATTGAATAGAAAACCCAGAAATGAAACCAACAACATACAGCCACCTAATCTTCGATAAACCAAACAAGTGCATCCGGGGGGAAAGACTCCCTATTTAATAAATGGTGCTGGGAGAACTGGATATCCATATGTAAAAAACTGAAATTGGACCTGCACCTTTCTCCACTTAGAAAAATTGATTCAAGATGGATAAAGGACTTAAATTTAAGGCATGAAACGATAAAAATTCTCAAAGAAAGAATAGGAAAAACACTGGATGGTATTGGCCTGGGGAAAGACTTTATGAGGAAGACTGCCATCACAATAGCATCAACACCAATAATAAACAGATAGGATTTAATGAAATTGAAAAGTTTCTGTACAGCCAAGGAGACAACAACCAAAGCAAATAGACAACCTACTCAATGGGAAAGAATATTTGCATATTTTGAATCAGACAAAAGTCTTATAACCAGGATCTATGCAGAACTTCAATCAATCTATAAGAAAAAATTCAACAGCCCATACATCAAT
>NW_003854206.1:0-3658 GCF_000181295.1 Otolemur garnettii
CACACACAAAGGGGTGAACTCAAGTACAAACTCATATGCACACACGAACACACACAAAGGGGTGAACTCAATTACAAACCCATATGCACACATGCACACACAAAGGGGTGAACTCAAGTACAAACTCATATGCACACACACACAAAGGGGTGAACTCAAGTACAAACTCATATGCACACACACACACGCACACACACACAAAGGGGTGAACTCAGTGCCTGGGGAGGGTGCAAGGCACCATGGAGGCACTCTCAGCAGCCCACATGTTGGCTCCCAGCCCCCAACACCCCTGTCCCCACAAACCTTCTTACTCACTATGGTGGGCTCGGCTCAGGCCCGGCCACTTTTGGTGAGTAAGCTGCATGCAGGACCCAGGGCTGGGAGGCAGTGAAACGGAGAGCTGAGCCCTGGCTGGTGTGATGTCAGACCATGTAGGTTTGCAAGGTCAACTGCCTGCTGCTGACTCAGCCATACACTTGGACATGGAACCAAGCTCTGCCTCTCCCAAGATCACCCTTAACCCTTTAGAGTTAGAGGAAGGAGAATGAGGGAAATGGCTCCAGCCTGTCTCCTTCCAGGCCCAGAAGCAGGGTCAAGCTTAGTGACTCCAGGTGTGAGGCTGCCAGAAAAGCACTTCCAGTGGGAAGTCCTCCCACGGGAGGCTCACCTGGACGGTGGCTCAGCACCGCCCCCACCCTCCACCCCAGCCCTGGGAGCCCAGCTGAGCACATGTCTTTCTAGAACCTCTAGCCATTTGGCCGGGCACAGACACCTGAAGGCAGCAGGATAGAGACACAAGCCTCCCACTATCAGGCCCAGGAGCCGGCCCTGACACTCACCTCCAAGTTCATGCGGGACACATTGCCATCTGAAATAGGGGTGACAGATCCCTCACCATAGATTTGGGAGCCATGAGCCAACAGCATTAAGCCCTTGGCACAGAAAATGGGGCGGATTCCATAAAAGGAGACTCCATTCCATCACCTTGAGGAGGAACCAGCCAGCCTCATTGTTACAGTGAGGAGACTGAGGCACAGAGAGGCAAAGATGCTCACCAGTAACATGCTGCCGAGGACAGCAGGACTGGATCACAGGCCTGAGCCAGTGCTAGAGGTTGTGGGTGGGCGTAGGAGGAGGCTGCAGAGGGGAGGCCCTTGGGCAGCAGCAGGAAGCAGTCAGGGCCGCAGCTTGGGCTGCGTCCTCCTCCCAGTGGGGCGTAGGCACTGGGTGAGGCTAAGGGCTCTGGGGGCCACGGATACCACACCTCCTCGTGCAGCACGGGTCCTCACCGCCTGCCTCTCTGTCGTCAGGAGACTCAGCAGGTTAATGTTTGAGGAGACACGTGGGACAAATGCCAGCTGCTGCTATTTTCTCTCCTGCCACTGCAAGCTACTTAGCAGTGAAGGGCTCCTTGGAACGTCCGCTGTTGACAAGAGGGGAGAGAGGGCGAAGATGTAAGTCACCGAGACGGAAGGAATCCGTGCAAAGCTGCGTGTGAAGCTGCGCTCCTCGAGAATTTCACAATGAAATATTCATGGGCCCCTTTGCCAGCCTTACTGAGCTGAGCCTTCTGGCTTCCCAGGGAACTGCCGGCATGACAAGGATAGACAGTGGTAGCCCTTGGCTATAGGCACCAGAGTCTGATTTTAGAAATGTGGACAGACAAGAGCTTCCCATCTGCCCTTTGTGGGGAGCAGTGAGCAAGGGACAGCCATGTGCCAACCTCATGCATTGGTGAAGGGGATGGGACAGGAGAGAGACCTGCTGATAGCAGGAACCTATATGTACCAGGTGCCACGTCACCCTGGCAGGCCCATGACATGGTCACTAGCACCCTCAGTTTGAAAGTGGAGCAATGTGACTCAGACACACACACTAACCCCATTATTATAAATCACTGAGCCAGGACTTGAGTCCAGTTCTACCCATCCTACAGGACACAGATATCTCCTCTCCTTGGGGTCCAGATGGGAATGATGACTGTGGTGTCCCACATAGCTATGACATGAGATCCTAGCAGATGGTGATTCAACATCATCCCTGAGATTTCCGAGGGGTCTCCTGTCCTTCCCAGTGTGGCCGTGTAACAGAGAGCTGGCTCTCTATGGGGATGGGGGGCTCCTAGCTCCTTGGGGCAGCTGTCCCTGGGAAAGGCTTGTGTGACAGAGATGTTGCACTGTGTGCACGGGCACTTTGATGCATATTATGCACGGAACACATGAAACATTTGATGAGGGAAAATGAAAGCAAAGACAACGAGCCGAGGGGAGGAGGCTATCTCCATCCACGTTTGGTTCTACGTGTCCAGAGACGGTGCAGGGACAGAGATGGGACAGGAATACAGGTTAAGCAGGAAGGGAACAATGGCCCTGTTCTGAACACCTCGCTGCCTCCTACTCTGCTGGGCCATGTGTGAAGAGGGCAGGGTTGGTGACACACGGGCCATATGAGTGGCACAAAGAAGGGGAAAAACCTTTGCTATTAAGCCCTCTCAGGGCGTCAGTCACCTGCTCATGCTGGGCAAGTCCCTAGGGCCAGAAGGACCAAAGTTTGAATCCTGGCTCTATCACTGGCAACTGTATGAGGTTAAGCAAGTTACATAACCTTTCTGAATTGGAGTTTTTGCATATGAAAAAATAGGTACTGTCCTCTCCTTCATATGGTTGGGTGAGAAGGAAGTGAAATAATGTAAATACAATGATTAGCAGAGTATCAAGCCAGTGTTTCTTATTATTGTTATTGTTGTGTTGCTTTTGTTGTGATGGTGCTGCTGCTGATGATGACAACGATGACAGTGATGACAGTGTTGACAGGCATGATGTTGGTGATGATGGTGATGTCAATGATAATGTTGATAATGATGGTGATGATGGTGATGATGGTGATAATGGTGATGACGGTGATGGTGGTGATGATGGTGATGACGGTGATGATGCTGAAGATGGTGATGATGGTGATGGTGGTGATGAAGGTGATGGTGGTGATGATGATGATGATGCTGAAGATGGTGATGGTGATGATGATGCTGAAGATGGTGATGGTGATGATGGTGATGGTGATGATGGTGATGATGGTGATGGTGGTGATGATGGTGATGATGGTGATGATGATGCTGAAAATGGTGATGATGATGATGGTGATGGTGATGGTGATGATGGTGATGATGGTGATGATGGTGATGGTGGTGATGGTGGTGATGATGGTGATGATGGTAATGATGGTGATGGTGGTGATGATGCTGATGATGGTGATGATGGTGATGATGGTGATGGTGGTGATGATGCTGATGATGGTGATGATGGTGATGATGGTGATGGTGGTGATGATGCTGATGATGGTGATGGTGGTGATGATGCTGATGATGGTGATGATGGTGATGATGGTGTTGATGGTGATGATGCTGATGATGGTGTTGATGCTGATGATGCTGATGATGGTGTTGATGCTGATGATGGTGATAATGGTGATGATGGTGATGATGATGATGGTGGTGATGATAGTGTTGATGGTGATGATGGTGTTGATGGTGATGGTGGTGATGATGGTGATGGTGATGATGGTCTTGATGATGGTGATGGTGGTGATGATGCTGATGATGGTGATGGTGGTGTTCATGGTGTTGATGGTGATGGTGGTGATGATGGTGATGATGGTGATG
>NW_003854207.1:0-3658 GCF_000181295.1 Otolemur garnettii
CACACACAAAGGGGTGAACTCAAGTACAAACTCATATGCACACACGAACACACACAAAGGGGTGAACTCAATTACAAACCCATATGCACACATGCACACACAAAGGGGTGAACTCAAGTACAAACTCATATGCACACACACACAAAGGGGTGAACTCAAGTACAAACTCATATGCACACACACACACGCACACACACACAAAGGGGTGAACTCAGTGCCTGGGGAGGGTGCAAGGCACCATGGAGGCACTCTCAGCAGCCCACATGTTGGCTCCCAGCCCCCAACACCCCTGTCCCCACAAACCTTCTTACTCACTATGGTGGGCTCGGCTCAGGCCCGGCCACTTTTGGTGAGTAAGCTGCATGCAGGACCCAGGGCTGGGAGGCAGTGAAACGGAGAGCTGAGCCCTGGCTGGTGTGATGTCAGACCATGTAGGTTTGCAAGGTCAACTGCCTGCTGCTGACTCAGCCATACACTTGGACATGGAACCAAGCTCTGCCTCTCCCAAGATCACCCTTAACCCTTTAGAGTTAGAGGAAGGAGAATGAGGGAAATGGCTCCAGCCTGTCTCCTTCCAGGCCCAGAAGCAGGGTCAAGCTTAGTGACTCCAGGTGTGAGGCTGCCAGAAAAGCACTTCCAGTGGGAAGTCCTCCCACGGGAGGCTCACCTGGACGGTGGCTCAGCACCGCCCCCACCCTCCACCCCAGCCCTGGGAGCCCAGCTGAGCACATGTCTTTCTAGAACCTCTAGCCATTTGGCCGGGCACAGACACCTGAAGGCAGCAGGATAGAGACACAAGCCTCCCACTATCAGGCCCAGGAGCCGGCCCTGACACTCACCTCCAAGTTCATGCGGGACACATTGCCATCTGAAATAGGGGTGACAGATCCCTCACCATAGATTTGGGAGCCATGAGCCAACAGCATTAAGCCCTTGGCACAGAAAATGGGGCGGATTCCATAAAAGGAGACTCCATTCCATCACCTTGAGGAGGAACCAGCCAGCCTCATTGTTACAGTGAGGAGACTGAGGCACAGAGAGGCAAAGATGCTCACCAGTAACATGCTGCCGAGGACAGCAGGACTGGATCACAGGCCTGAGCCAGTGCTAGAGGTTGTGGGTGGGCGTAGGAGGAGGCTGCAGAGGGGAGGCCCTTGGGCAGCAGCAGGAAGCAGTCAGGGCCGCAGCTTGGGCTGCGTCCTCCTCCCAGTGGGGCGTAGGCACTGGGTGAGGCTAAGGGCTCTGGGGGCCACGGATACCACACCTCCTCGTGCAGCACGGGTCCTCACCGCCTGCCTCTCTGTCGTCAGGAGACTCAGCAGGTTAATGTTTGAGGAGACACGTGGGACAAATGCCAGCTGCTGCTATTTTCTCTCCTGCCACTGCAAGCTACTTAGCAGTGAAGGGCTCCTTGGAACGTCCGCTGTTGACAAGAGGGGAGAGAGGGCGAAGATGTAAGTCACCGAGACGGAAGGAATCCGTGCAAAGCTGCGTGTGAAGCTGCGCTCCTCGAGAATTTCACAATGAAATATTCATGGGCCCCTTTGCCAGCCTTACTGAGCTGAGCCTTCTGGCTTCCCAGGGAACTGCCGGCATGACAAGGATAGACAGTGGTAGCCCTTGGCTATAGGCACCAGAGTCTGATTTTAGAAATGTGGACAGACAAGAGCTTCCCATCTGCCCTTTGTGGGGAGCAGTGAGCAAGGGACAGCCATGTGCCAACCTCATGCATTGGTGAAGGGGATGGGACAGGAGAGAGACCTGCTGATAGCAGGAACCTATATGTACCAGGTGCCACGTCACCCTGGCAGGCCCATGACATGGTCACTAGCACCCTCAGTTTGAAAGTGGAGCAATGTGACTCAGACACACACACTAACCCCATTATTATAAATCACTGAGCCAGGACTTGAGTCCAGTTCTACCCATCCTACAGGACACAGATATCTCCTCTCCTTGGGGTCCAGATGGGAATGATGACTGTGGTGTCCCACATAGCTATGACATGAGATCCTAGCAGATGGTGATTCAACATCATCCCTGAGATTTCCGAGGGGTCTCCTGTCCTTCCCAGTGTGGCCGTGTAACAGAGAGCTGGCTCTCTATGGGGATGGGGGGCTCCTAGCTCCTTGGGGCAGCTGTCCCTGGGAAAGGCTTGTGTGACAGAGATGTTGCACTGTGTGCACGGGCACTTTGATGCATATTATGCACGGAACACATGAAACATTTGATGAGGGAAAATGAAAGCAAAGACAACGAGCCGAGGGGAGGAGGCTATCTCCATCCACGTTTGGTTCTACGTGTCCAGAGACGGTGCAGGGACAGAGATGGGACAGGAATACAGGTTAAGCAGGAAGGGAACAATGGCCCTGTTCTGAACACCTCGCTGCCTCCTACTCTGCTGGGCCATGTGTGAAGAGGGCAGGGTTGGTGACACACGGGCCATATGAGTGGCACAAAGAAGGGGAAAAACCTTTGCTATTAAGCCCTCTCAGGGCGTCAGTCACCTGCTCATGCTGGGCAAGTCCCTAGGGCCAGAAGGACCAAAGTTTGAATCCTGGCTCTATCACTGGCAACTGTATGAGGTTAAGCAAGTTACATAACCTTTCTGAATTGGAGTTTTTGCATATGAAAAAATAGGTACTGTCCTCTCCTTCATATGGTTGGGTGAGAAGGAAGTGAAATAATGTAAATACAATGATTAGCAGAGTATCAAGCCAGTGTTTCTTATTATTGTTATTGTTGTGTTGCTTTTGTTGTGATGGTGCTGCTGCTGATGATGACAACGATGACAGTGATGACAGTGTTGACAGGCATGATGTTGGTGATGATGGTGATGTCAATGATAATGTTGATAATGATGGTGATGATGGTGATGATGGTGATAATGGTGATGACGGTGATGGTGGTGATGATGGTGATGACGGTGATGATGCTGAAGATGGTGATGATGGTGATGGTGGTGATGAAGGTGATGGTGGTGATGATGATGATGATGCTGAAGATGGTGATGGTGATGATGATGCTGAAGATGGTGATGGTGATGATGGTGATGGTGATGATGGTGATGATGGTGATGGTGGTGATGATGGTGATGATGGTGATGATGATGCTGAAAATGGTGATGATGATGATGGTGATGGTGATGGTGATGATGGTGATGATGGTGATGATGGTGATGGTGGTGATGGTGGTGATGATGGTGATGATGGTAATGATGGTGATGGTGGTGATGATGCTGATGATGGTGATGATGGTGATGATGGTGATGGTGGTGATGATGCTGATGATGGTGATGATGGTGATGATGGTGATGGTGGTGATGATGCTGATGATGGTGATGGTGGTGATGATGCTGATGATGGTGATGATGGTGATGATGGTGTTGATGGTGATGATGCTGATGATGGTGTTGATGCTGATGATGCTGATGATGGTGTTGATGCTGATGATGGTGATAATGGTGATGATGGTGATGATGATGATGGTGGTGATGATAGTGTTGATGGTGATGATGGTGTTGATGGTGATGGTGGTGATGATGGTGATGGTGATGATGGTCTTGATGATGGTGATGGTGGTGATGATGCTGATGATGGTGATGGTGGTGTTCATGGTGTTGATGGTGATGGTGGTGATGATGGTGATGATGGTGATG
>NW_003854208.1:0-3656 GCF_000181295.1 Otolemur garnettii
AGGCTCTGTCTCAAAAAAAAAAAAAAAAAAAGAACCTGCTGTGTGATCTAGCTGTCAAGCTTGTCATGCGTCCTTTCTGTGCAAATACTCAATAAATCCTCCCACAAAGCTGTGGATGGACAAACCCTCTGGAAACCCACCAGTGCTCCATTGGGCTCTGGGCCCATCCTCCCTTCCTCTCCTCCACCTTCTCCCCACCCACACTGGCTTCTCTCTTCTGAACCCTTAGGAGAGAGGTGCTTTGGGGAATGTTGCCCACACACCTAGGTGTCAAAAGCCTATGTCTCCCATCTCCACCACCCCACATGCTCTCCTATCTGTAGGTGGCCAATAGAAAAGTTGGTTACACTAATGCCTTGGTTCATTCAAGCGACTGTAACAAAAATGCCATACCCTGGGTACCGTACAAAGAAGTTTACGGCTTACAGTTCTTGAAGCTGGGAAGTCCAGGACCAAGGTGCCAGCAGAATTGGTGTCTGAGGAGGGCTTAGTCTCTGGTTCATAGATGGCACCTTCTCACTATGTCTTCCAATGGTGGAAGAGCTGACAACATGAATCCCTTTCACCTCCTAAAGACCCATCCCTTAAGCCATCACACTGGGGATTAGGTTTCAACCTGGGGATGTTGAGGGGACACAAACATTCAGACCACAGCACCTAGAGCTCCTGGATCTCAGCCGCTGAGGTTGCCAACTACTGAAAAGGTACAAGTTCCTGTCACTGCTCATTGTCCTCCTAGACTAAATGGCATCTATGTTTGACATTTAAAACAACTCACCCACTCCCCTCACTGTATCTCACAGAGGTGACTGACTCCTTTTTATGAGAAACAGGACTGGGCTTCCCAACAGGTCCCTGGAGCCTGGACCCGCCCTGTGTGGCCAGGACAGCCAGGCAGCTCCTTCTCTCACCCATCTCCTGGGTTTACTCTTATTTTCAGTGGCTCTGCAGACACTATGGTTCCCACACCTCCATGATGACAGCCAACCCGGGAAGATGTTTATCTGTGGGTGTGCCCTAGAGGTGGGATTGAGGAATCAGAAGTTCTAGACATATCTAGGAGAAGAGAGTTGTCCCTAAACACTTCTCACCTTTTCTTTTTTTCAGGAAGGATAGTCTTAGAGAATTTCAGATCCTGTCTCATCTTTAAGGGGGGAAAGTCCCCCTCTAAAGAGTCTTATCTCAGTGTGTAAAGGTGGCAAATTATGTTCAATCTGCCATTGTTCCCCAAAAGCATTTCTGTCAGCAAGTGGCTGCATCTTTTGTCCTATAGATCCTGACACTGCCCTCATGCCCCTCCCTTTTCCTACTTGCCCTCTTGGTCACTGATTTTCTCAGGGGAACCCTCCTTTCCATCCACTGCGTTTAAGCCCAACCACAGGGCCTCAAGAAGTTTGAGGTGACAAATGAAGAGTCCTGCATTACCCCATATGGACACTAGGAGGCAGCAAGGATAACGTTTAGCCTGGGCTGCCTGGAATTCAGAAGAGGAAAGAGGTCTTCCTTTTAGTGACCCCTGACTGGTACCTAATGCTTCCACTGAACCCTCAACGCATTTATTGAGCACCTGCCGCATGCACATCATGCCTGTGTATGTTTTTCATTTCTACAGATACATAGTACATTTCCCTCTAGATGATGGGGCAGTAAGGGGTAGAGTACATGAGGATCTTCACCCCAGAGGCTGTGAACAGCAGCCCTGGATTAGGAAGAAGCACAATGGTGCCCAATTAACATCACGGAGCTTTGTGACATGACCCTGAGCTGGGAGGAGATGGGGTCCCCACAGTCCAGGTATAAATTAGGTCATGAGAACTAGGGGCAAAGAGAACATGTGCCCAGGCAGGGGGCTGGGCATGTGGCTTTTACAAGAGTGATTTGGATGAGAGTCACCAAATCAATAGCAGGACTTGCTGATTGGGTGGAGGTCAAGAACAACTTCTGGGAGGACTGGAAGGAGAAGTGGAGACAGCAAAGTTGTATGACTTTAGCTTTGCTAGAAATGAGAACAGAAGAGGCTGGAGGTCTGGGCGGTACCTGTGGCTCAGTGAGTAGGGCACCAGCCCCATATATCGAGGGTGGTAGATTTGAACCTAGCCCAAGCCAAACTGCATCAAAAAATAGCTGGCATTGTGGGGGGTGCCTGTAATCCCAGCTACTCGAGAGTCTGAGGCAAGAAAATCGCCTAAGCCCAAGAGCTGGAGGTTGCTGTGAGCTGTGACACCACAGCACCGAGGGCGACAAAGTGAGAGTCTGTCTCTAAAAAAAAAAAAAAAAAAAAAGAAGAGGCTGGAAGTCAGAGTGGTCACAGGAGGTTTTGTATAGTGTTGGTTTTACATGGGAGCTGTGTCTCCATCTCGTGGGAGGGGAATTCAGCAGAAGCTGATGGCACATAAGAGACAGCACTGAGAGGGAACTCAGGTCGTAGTACACAGGGGTGGGTCCCCAAGCTGGGACTTGAGTGAGGCAGGTGAAAGCATAGGGTACACATTTAGGAGGGCATCATTCTCAGGTACCACCCCTCCTCTCATCTGATGCTGGGGATGAATGACTCTTTCACTCCTACATTCTAGGCACCTTGCTGGCCTGTTTCACCCTGGGCCTGGCCCTGGTGGGTCCCATTTACAATGCTAGGCAGGAGGGCAGACCTAGCTGCGGGGAGTAGGGACATTTGGCCTTGGGAGGAGATGGATGATCACTCCTGACAGCACCTATAGCTGAGGGATTAGAGGATGAAATTGTGGGATGAGAGCCATGGACACTTATGTGAGTATCGAAGGTCTGCAGAGGAAGTCTTGGTGGAAAGCATACCGGAGCTAGCTTTCAAAATTTTCAGGAAATGGTACGGGGGTGGGGTGGGGCGGGCTGTGACGGGAGCAAGGAAGACAGGTTGCAGTACAGCAGGACAAAGGTCTGAAGGCAGCTCTGAAGAGCAGAGGCTCCTGCCCCAGAGGGCTGCCACAGAAGATTCAGGAAGCTGCCCTGGTTATGTTTTGTTTTTTTTTAAAGACAAGATTTCACTCTGCCTAGGTTGGAGTGCAGTGGACCGATCATAGCTTGTTGCAGCCTCAAGCTCTTGGGCTCAAGTAATCCTTTGTTTCAGCCTCCCAAGTAGCTGGGATACAGACCACTGTGCCAGGCTGGGGATGAGTATTTCGATAGAAGGCAAGTTCCATCCTAAGGCAGAGCTCTCAAGGTTGGGCGCCAGCTGGAACCCCAGAAGGGGATCTGGCATCTGGTGTAGGCATGACCCACACCCTGTCCCTTAGTGAGCCACTAAATATCCACCATCCTCCCACCCCCCACTCCTGTTCACCCATGTTCCTGACACTGTGTCCCAGAGGTTGAGTTTTGTCTCTCAACCTGGGAGTCTTGCAACCAGCAGGCAGGGACACAGACACTCTGACAAAACCCTGCCCAGAGGCCAGAACAGGCTTCCATTGGCTGTGGTTCCAAGCCTTGTGTTATCTCTCTGTGTCTCTCTTTCTCCCTCTCTCTCTCTCTCTCACACACACCCACCCCACCCACCCACTACCACCACCACCACGCCACACACACCCCCTCACTTCCACCCTGTGAGGTGGGTCCTGTTATCATCACTGTTTTGTAGATGACAAATCTAGACCCAGAGCTGTGAAGTAACTTGTACAAGGTCA
>NW_003854209.1:0-3656 GCF_000181295.1 Otolemur garnettii
TGACCTTGTACAAGTTACTTCACAGCTCTGGGTCTAGATTTGTCATCTACAAAACAGTGATGATAACAGGACCCACCTCACAGGGTGGAAGTGAGGGGGTGTGTGTGGCGTGGTGGTGGTGGTAGTGGGTGGGTGGGGTGGGTGTGTGTGAGAGAGAGAGAGAGAGGGAGAAAGAGAGACACAGAGAGATAACACAAGGCTTGGAACCACAGCCAATGGAAGCCTGTTCTGGCCTCTGGGCAGGGTTTTGTCAGAGTGTCTGTGTCCCTGCCTGCTGGTTGCAAGACTCCCAGGTTGAGAGACAAAACTCAACCTCTGGGACACAGTGTCAGGAACATGGGTGAACAGGAGTGGGGGGTGGGAGGATGGTGGATATTTAGTGGCTCACTAAGGGACAGGGTGTGGGTCATGCCTACACCAGATGCCAGATCCCCTTCTGGGGTTCCAGCTGGCGCCCAACCTTGAGAGCTCTGCCTTAGGATGGAACTTGCCTTCTATCGAAATACTCATCCCCAGCCTGGCACAGTGGTCTGTATCCCAGCTACTTGGGAGGCTGAAACAAAGGATTACTTGAGCCCAAGAGCTTGAGGCTGCAACAAGCTATGATCGGTCCACTGCACTCCAACCTAGGCAGAGTGAAATCTTGTCTTTAAAAAAAAACAAAACATAACCAGGGCAGCTTCCTGAATCTTCTGTGGCAGCCCTCTGGGGCAGGAGCCTCTGCTCTTCAGAGCTGCCTTCAGACCTTTGTCCTGCTGTACTGCAACCTGTCTTCCTTGCTCCCGTCACAGCCCGCCCCACCCCACCCCCGTACCATTTCCTGAAAATTTTGAAAGCTAGCTCCGGTATGCTTTCCACCAAGACTTCCTCTGCAGACCTTCGATACTCACATAAGTGTCCATGGCTCTCATCCCACAATTTCATCCTCTAATCCCTCAGCTATAGGTGCTGTCAGGAGTGATCATCCATCTCCTCCCAAGGCCAAATGTCCCTACTCCCCGCAGCTAGGTCTGCCCTCCTGCCTAGCATTGTAAATGGGACCCACCAGGGCCAGGCCCAGGGTGAAACAGGCCAGCAAGGTGCCTAGAATGTAGGAGTGAAAGAGTCATTCATCCCCAGCATCAGATGAGAGGAGGGGTGGTACCTGAGAATGATGCCCTCCTAAATGTGTACCCTATGCTTTCACCTGCCTCACTCAAGTCCCAGCTTGGGGACCCACCCCTGTGTACTACGACCTGAGTTCCCTCTCAGTGCTGTCTCTTATGTGCCATCAGCTTCTGCTGAATTCCCCTCCCACGAGATGGAGACACAGCTCCCATGTAAAACCAACACTATACAAAACCTCCTGTGACCACTCTGACTTCCAGCCTCTTCTTTTTTTTTTTTTTTTTTTTTAGAGACAGACTCTCACTTTGTCGCCCTCGGTGCTGTGGTGTCACAGCTCACAGCAACCTCCAGCTCTTGGGCTTAGGCGATTTTCTTGCCTCAGACTCTCGAGTAGCTGGGATTACAGGCACCCCCCACAATGCCAGCTATTTTTTGATGCAGTTTGGCTTGGGCTAGGTTCAAATCTACCACCCTCGATATATGGGGCTGGTGCCCTACTCACTGAGCCACAGGTACCGCCCAGACCTCCAGCCTCTTCTGTTCTCATTTCTAGCAAAGCTAAAGTCATACAACTTTGCTGTCTCCACTTCTCCTTCCAGTCCTCCCAGAAGTTGTTCTTGACCTCCACCCAATCAGCAAGTCCTGCTATTGATTTGGTGACTCTCATCCAAATCACTCTTGTAAAAGCCACATGCCCAGCCCCCTGCCTGGGCACATGTTCTCTTTGCCCCTAGTTCTCATGACCTAATTTATACCTGGACTGTGGGGACCCCATCTCCTCCCAGCTCAGGGTCATGTCACAAAGCTCCGTGATGTTAATTGGGCACCATTGTGCTTCTTCCTAATCCAGGGCTGCTGTTCACAGCCTCTGGGGTGAAGATCCTCATGTACTCTACCCCTTACTGCCCCATCATCTAGAGGGAAATGTACTATGTATCTGTAGAAATGAAAAACATACACAGGCATGATGTGCATGCGGCAGGTGCTCAATAAATGCGTTGAGGGTTCAGTGGAAGCATTAGGTACCAGTCAGGGGTCACTAAAAGGAAGACCTCTTTCCTCTTCTGAATTCCAGGCAGCCCAGGCTAAACGTTATCCTTGCTGCCTCCTAGTGTCCATATGGGGTAATGCAGGACTCTTCATTTGTCACCTCAAACTTCTTGAGGCCCTGTGGTTGGGCTTAAACGCAGTGGATGGAAAGGAGGGTTCCCCTGAGAAAATCAGTGACCAAGAGGGCAAGTAGGAAAAGGGAGGGGCATGAGGGCAGTGTCAGGATCTATAGGACAAAAGATGCAGCCACTTGCTGACAGAAATGCTTTTGGGGAACAATGGCAGATTGAACATAATTTGCCACCTTTACACACTGAGATAAGACTCTTTAGAGGGGGACTTTCCCCCCTTAAAGATGAGACAGGATCTGAAATTCTCTAAGACTATCCTTCCTGAAAAAAAGAAAAGGTGAGAAGTGTTTAGGGACAACTCTCTTCTCCTAGATATGTCTAGAACTTCTGATTCCTCAATCCCACCTCTAGGGCACACCCACAGATAAACATCTTCCCGGGTTGGCTGTCATCATGGAGGTGTGGGAACCATAGTGTCTGCAGAGCCACTGAAAATAAGAGTAAACCCAGGAGATGGGTGAGAGAAGGAGCTGCCTGGCTGTCCTGGCCACACAGGGCGGGTCCAGGCTCCAGGGACCTGTTGGGAAGCCCAGTCCTGTTTCTCATAAAAAGGAGTCAGTCACCTCTGTGAGATACAGTGAGGGGAGTGGGTGAGTTGTTTTAAATGTCAAACATAGATGCCATTTAGTCTAGGAGGACAATGAGCAGTGACAGGAACTTGTACCTTTTCAGTAGTTGGCAACCTCAGCGGCTGAGATCCAGGAGCTCTAGGTGCTGTGGTCTGAATGTTTGTGTCCCCTCAACATCCCCAGGTTGAAACCTAATCCCCAGTGTGATGGCTTAAGGGATGGGTCTTTAGGAGGTGAAAGGGATTCATGTTGTCAGCTCTTCCACCATTGGAAGACATAGTGAGAAGGTGCCATCTATGAACCAGAGACTAAGCCCTCCTCAGACACCAATTCTGCTGGCACCTTGGTCCTGGACTTCCCAGCTTCAAGAACTGTAAGCCGTAAACTTCTTTGTACGGTACCCAGGGTATGGCATTTTTGTTACAGTCGCTTGAATGAACCAAGGCATTAGTGTAACCAACTTTTCTATTGGCCACCTACAGATAGGAGAGCATGTGGGGTGGTGGAGATGGGAGACATAGGCTTTTGACACCTAGGTGTGTGGGCAACATTCCCCAAAGCACCTCTCTCCTAAGGGTTCAGAAGAGAGAAGCCAGTGTGGGTGGGGAGAAGGTGGAGGAGAGGAAGGGAGGATGGGCCCAGAGCCCAATGGAGCACTGGTGGGTTTCCAGAGGGTTTGTCCATCCACAGCTTTGTGGGAGGATTTATTGAGTATTTGCACAGAAAGGACGCATGACAAGCTTGACAGCTAGATCACACAGCAGGTTCTTTTTTTTTTTTTTTTTTTGAGACAGAGCCT
>NW_003854210.1:0-3652 GCF_000181295.1 Otolemur garnettii
GTTCTTTCCTGCTAGTTTTTTGTGTATTTGAAGATCTTTTGCAGATTTCTTCTCTTCTGGAGCACCTTTTGCTTCTTATTTTTTGATTTTCTTTCAATTAGGTAGCAGCAACCCAATTTCATCTCTAAGATAGTAAGTAGCACTCATGGGGGAGACTCAACTACATTCCATTGGATTGGTTCAGTAAATACCATAAAAGGTGTGAAAATTGCCCTGTCAGTACATGTCCCTTGCCAAAAGGAACAAGCACCAATGTTCCTGCAATGTTGATTTGGGCTCCTGTGACCAGCTCTAGTCCCTTAGGTGAAGTACTTGATTTTCCATGGTTGTGTGTGGGGCCCTGGAACTTCATTTGAGTGCGTCCATATTCTCTGCTGTGCTGGAAGCAGGTGGGAGAGTGGGACTGGGCAGGTCTGTGTTGGGTGAAGTTGCCTTCAGACTTCACCAAAGCTGGCAAGGTACCCTCTTTAGCAGGGTCCAAGGATCTGCTTCCAGGCAAAGCTTTACCCAATCATGAATCCCTCCTTGCCCCCCCCCAGCAAGACAATTGAAACCCAGGGGTAGAGGATCTAGCCCTTGGACCATCCTGGGGTCCTGAAGATCTATCCCTGACCATACCAGAAAGAAGTGCTCCGGTCTTTAATTCTTTGAGAATATTCAATGTCCCTCTGCTTCAGGGTGTGCCTTGCTGTAGTGAAGTTATCAGGTAAGTGGCACCTGAGCTGGCTGGGAGCTCACAGTCCTAGCACCCCTCGGTCTACTACAGAATCCCCGGAGAAAAGGCCTCACCACACTCTCTATGGAAGTCTCAGTGTGGTTGCTCAATTTTATCTCACGATAGCTGTAAGTAAAAGAGGAGATGGAGAAGAAAAAAGTCCCAAAAGTCTTGAGCCCAACTCTGTGAAAGCCACAATGCACTAACCAAGAGAAAAGCAGCCCCTTTAAGCTCCAGCTCACCAATCTCTGGGTAGGCACTGGGGGAGACATAGGGAAGGGGAGAAAGCTAGCACTCTGGTCATCTCTGTCCCTCTCTCTAGAAGGCAGCCCACCCAGAATGCCCAGGATTTGGGGTCATGCAGTTCCTCCCACAAGCCCTATGACAGCCCCAGACAGCTCCCACAGTCTGACAAGTGTCTGTGTGGGGATGAAGGAGGTGAAAATGAGGGGCTGAAGCCCCCTGGGAAGGACAAAGGTGCACAGTGGCTGGAAGAAACATGATACCTGCCATGTCAGCTTGTACCTGTAGTGTCAGGAAGTGACCCTGTGGGCACTGGCAGCCTGGTACTTCATCCTCAAGAAGCTTCCAGTCCACTGTTATCATCAGTTTTGTGCTTATATGGGTAGAAGAACTGGCCAGCAGCTCAGGGACCAACTGACTGCAAGAGTAGTAGGGGAGGGAGAAGTAAAATGCTCCACCTGCCCTTTTTTGCGGGACTCTGAGACTTGCTGGAGTTGTAGCCTCTCCTTCATATTCTGCTCTGTAACTTCTTCCCATGGAATCCTTGGTAGGTTGGTTCTGGCCTATTGTAGAGTGCACCAGTTTCTGTTACCAAAATCTCCACACTGCCAGGAACATTCCCAGTTCCTCTGAGGTGTTATCTGCACACCCTGCATCCTCCTCTCTCCATTTTTAACTGTACACCATAAAGTGTGAATTTTCCTGAATGGAAAGTTTTTAAAAATCCATCAGGATGTGGAAGGAGAGAGGAAATGTAGATATTGATAAATGAATGTAACTGTATTACAAATAAATCATGTAACCTTACAGAAAGGGATGTGGAAGAAAGGAGCTGACATGAGTAAATTGGGAAAACACCTTTTCAGCTGAATATTGCAAGGCCAAAGACAAAAAAAAAAAAAAATACCTTTATGTACATATTGTACTTCATTTGGTAATTTATCATTCTGCAAAAGAATATGCATTAGCATTTCTGAATCTACATTATTTATATCCTAGATTTGTAGAAAAACTTAAATATATTTCAGAAAATTAAAGTCACTGCTGGAGAAAGTGAAAGGAGATCAGGAATCGGAAAACGGTAGATGAAACCCAGTGGTAGTATTGGTTTAGACTCAGAAATATCAGTATAAGCAACTGTCCTTTTTTGTGTGTAGATGTGTCTATTTAACTCAGGAACACACATGCACACACCTGTATATATGCATACAAAGGACATATATGTGTATGTGTATCCGTGATCTAATGGGTATACACACTTTTTAGCTCTATCTGGAAAGAATTAGAAGTAGTGAAACATCAGTAGCAATAAGCATACCTAGTGCATAGATGTCTGCTCCTAAATATCACTCTCCTACGAAAGGTTCCAGGTTGCTTGAGGGATTATTCCTTGATATTTCAGGGCTGTAACAGAAAAATACAAGATGATTCAACAGTATCTTTTGGTACAACCTAGCAATGGCGTGCTTAAAAAGAAAATCATAATAGTGAACCGGAATGACGCAAATCTGAACCCATACAAATACAAATAAATGACTAGATGCATAAATATATGAAGGAGAGAAGTAAGCAGTCTTTCTTACAAAAGAATTTTGGTTCATTAATATAGAGAAAAATAGAAAACTACAAGTAGAATAACCCAGGAATAATTGCTGCAGGCAAGATCCAATTATAGATGTCAAAAATAGAGGGTGACTGTTAAGTAGAGAAAGGGGATTTGCATAGTCTCAAAATATCTCTCCCTCACATTTAATAAGTTCTAGGGGAAAAAATAGTGAATTTACATCCTGGCAAATGCCACATTAAGCAAGAGATGCAGGTTAACAATACTAATAGTACATACAGGCATTCCTCAGAGATATTGTGGGTTTGATTCTAGACCACCATAAAAGCAAATATTGTGCTAAAGGAAGTCACACAAATTTGGGGGGTGGGGTTTCCAGTGCATATAAAATTATACTAAAATGTAGTCTATTAAGTGTACAATAACATTATGTCAAAAATGAGATACATGTCATTAAAATCATTAAATCATTAAAATCATTAAAAGTACTTTATTGTTAAGAAAAATCTAACAGTCAGTTGAGCCTTCAGTAAGTC
Source organism: Otolemur garnettii (assembly GCF_000181295.1). Classification (NCBI taxonomy): domain Eukaryota; kingdom Metazoa; phylum Chordata; class Mammalia; order Primates; family Galagidae; genus Otolemur; species Otolemur garnettii. The sequence goes on from NW_003854210.1 coordinate 3,059, forward strand.
ATAATTTTATTGCTGATGAAGGGTCTTGCATCAGTGCTGAAGGCTGCTCACTAATATGGAAGGGGTTGATAAAGGTTGGGATGGTTGTAGCAATTTCTTAAACTATAACAAAAATGAAATTTGCCACATTGATTGGCTTTATCTTCCACAAAAGATTACTTTGCATCATACTATACGGTTTGATAACATTTTATTCACAGCAGAATATCTTTCAAAATTGGAATTGAATTTCTCAAATTCTGCTGCTGCATTAGTAACTACATTTATATAATATTCGGAATACTTTATTGTCCTTTAACAATGATCACAACATTTAGACAAAGACCAGATTCTAGCTCAAGAACCCACTTTCTTCACTCATCCATAAGAAGCAACTCCTCATTCATTTAAGTTTTACCATGACATTGACACAATTCATTCATTCTTTGGGCATCCCTTCTAATTATAGTTCTCTCGCTATTTGTATTATCTCTGCAGTCACTTCCTTCACAAAAGTCTTGAACCCTTCAAAGTCATTCATGACGGTAACAATAAACTGCTTCCAAACTCTTGTTAGTGTTGACATTTTGACCATTCTCATGAGTAGCAAATCTT
>NW_003854211.1:0-3646 GCF_000181295.1 Otolemur garnettii
CCTCTCTGTCCCTAAGGTCTGCACAGTCCTATGGGTGAGGGGGTGGGGGTGGCTAGTGAATTTATACAACTGCTGAATTTGTTGTTGGGGTAGGTGGGCTTCCCTTGAATTTCTTTATGTCTTTAGTATTTTAGGTTAATGAGTGCAAATATGATCCAGAATGGCACAATGTTATTTTCTTCTTGCTGATTTTCAAGGGTTTGTAAGAAGTAGGTACCATCCAGACCTGAGGACTGCCTTCCTGCTCTAAAGTTAGTGGACAGACGTCCTGTTTTAAACCCTGACTCTTTCTCTGTGGTTTCTAAGGCACTAGTCAGTTTTACATGCAAGGATTTGTTTTGTTTTTTAATCAGATGTTGGCTTTCTGAGTTATCTTGCAGAGAAACAGAGAAAGCCAGGCCTGTAGTCTAGCACGCTTGTCTGAGCTTGGCAGGGATATCTGCAAGGTTTTGGTGTACATCCAAGAGAAGTGGGAAAAAAGTATGAGATATGGAATCAGACCCTAGAGGAGTCCGTAAGGAAGAGGGAGAAGGGGATAGTCTAGTGATTTCCTTGGGCCTGAAAGGTCTCTTGGTGGCCTGCAGGGTGCCTGCTAGTTCAGTGGCATTGTCTTATTTCATTCAGCATTTCCCTTTGTCTGGTATCCCACTGAGCCAGAACATTGGAACATGAGCACTTTCTTTTTTCAAGTGGATTTTAATAACCTGCAGCTAAGGGATCCTGACTAGAAAAAAACTTTTTCTTCTTCCTTTTAGCATTGACACAATAATTTATCTTGGAAATGTTCTTGAGAAAGAAGATAAGAAAAGTCTTAGTCCTCCTACAGAGGTCAAGCCACCAAGGAAATAGGAGTTTCAGACAATAGGGCTAGACGCAATGGCTCACGCCTGTAATCCTAGCCTCAGTCTGGGAGGCTGAGGTAGGTGGATTGGTTGAGCTCAGGAGTTTGAGAGCAGCATGAGCAAGAGCAAGGCCCCATCTCTACTAAAAATGGACTGTTGCCTGTAGTGTAGTCCCATCTACTTGGGAGTTTGAGGCGAGAGGATCACTTGAGCCTGAGTTTGAGACTGCTGTGAGCTATGACGTGACAGCACTCTACCCATCGAAACAGACTCTGACTCAAAAAAAAAAAAAGTTTCATCAGGCAGAATCACTTTAAAATTTGTTGTTCAAAATAATTTTTCCCTTTGAATACATTTTGCAGTTAATGCCTGGCAGGAAAATTGACATCATACTAGACGTTTTTCAGTGTTGGAGGGCTCATGAGGAATACCTGTTATGAAGCACTGAGAAAGAGTGATGTTTCTTGTTCTTCACTGAATCTTGTACACTTACCTAAAGGCTTTATTAAAAAAGATGATTTTTATGGCTGTGATGTGAGTCCATGAAAACTGGGGAAAAGGTATAAGATAAGGACTAAGAAGTCCTGTTTTGCTCTTTCCTTTCTGTGTGGTCTTAGGCAAGTTACCCATTTTTTTGAACTTCATTTGTTGCATTTGTTATAGCTTCTTAGAATGAGGTAAGAAAAGAGGAAGGGGACAGAGAAGAGAGAAGGGAGAAGGGCAGAGGAGCCTCAGGGAGGTGTGACGTTGGACGCTGCAGCCTGTGAAAAACCAGTGGACATTCTCTGTGTCGGGGTGGTGGCCAAAGGGCGCTTTACAAACTAAGGAAATTATTGATATTTCTATGATGTCAATCTTCTTTGTGCATCTCCCCACCCACCATCCCCTTATCTTTAAAACTCTTTGTTTGAAGGCTATTTTACCCAGGAAGGCCTGTGTGAGTAGGAATTCTTTGTGGAAATTGAGGAAGATGTTAATTTTCATATTAGTAGGTAGTGAAGAGAAACCGCTTCTATGGAAGCAGAAATTTGGAGTCACTGGTGACTATGAGAATAGAAGGTCCCTGGAAATTTGCAGAAATCTTGGGGAAGGCTTATGTTTTCCACAGGGCATGGGTTAAGGGGTTGGGCAAATCTTAGGGAGGTCTCCAGATACTAGGGAGACTTAACTGACATCTGGGTAACACATGTTTAGAAGACTCTCTTATCTAGGGCATCCACAAGGTAACTTTCCAGGCTGATTGAGTTCAGTGCCAGATATGCAGATGGTCTGCAGAGGAACTCACCTTTGCTCTTTAGTTTCAGAGTAGAAAGTGAGACCGGGTCGTGGTAGTGGAAAACATAGGCTCTGTGGAAGGAAGGCAAATCAGTGAGAGACCAGTGGAAACCTCTTGTGGATAGAGTTCACAGTTCAGCTCCTGTTTCTGACTTCTTGGAGGCTCCCAACATCTTAATTCCTTTTGTGCTCACTTTCTCTACGGCACAATTAGCAGATCACTAATGTTGGTCTGATTTGCATGTTCTTGACTAAGAGTCTCCTTTATGTTAGGCGCCTCCCTATGACTTCTCCCATTCCCCCACGCCTGCCAGCTTCACCACTCTGAACTCCTACACACCTCTGGTCTTTGTTCCAGCCAGTCCGTCTGCTTATAATACCTGTCCTAGTCACATCTGCCCATTAATTCCATGGTAACTTTCTCTATGAAGTTTTTTCTCACAGTTGTCCTCAACCCAGACTGATTTCCATAAGGGAACCGTGACCACCTACTGCACTGACTTGCTGTGAGCCTCTCTCCCCATGGGAGGGCAGGTTCTCTTGTCTGCAATGCCTGACACATCATAGGTGCTGAATGCTTATTAAATGACCTGCACAGCTTGATCTGTTGTTAGTAGATCAATGGAGCCATTATTCATACATGCAACTAATCACTAATGAGGGGACACCAGGTGTCAGTTGCTGTGGTTGAGCGGGACTGACTCTGTTAGTAGTCTGTCAGACTTCTTCTGAAAGTGCCGCTGGTTTTCACCCTTGTGTACTTACAGTTTCTTCAGGGGGCCAGGTTTTAGAAGAATGATTGACTACGGTATACTTAAGTAATTGATCGTGGTTGTGATAAATGTTCTGGTGAAGTAGAGGAGATAATGAGAGTGTGTAACAGAGGTCTCTCGTGATCAGGCCATTCTGGGGGTGCTGTCCTGAGGAAGTGGTGTTTGAGCTCAGTGATTATTTCTGTGTACTTCTTGCACCCCTAACCTCATTGGAACGTCTTATGGGCAGGAACCCTTTTCATCTGTCCCTTGTTCCCCCTCCAGCACAGCACCCATCAGTGTGGAGTTCCCTGCTTCCTGTGTCCCCCAGAATGTGTGGGGCTCCTTCCCTTGAACCAGACATGCTGACCAAGGCCATATGTTTGCAGTGTGAACAAGCAGAGGGGCCAACAGGTGCGGATGTGTGAGAAGGGGTCTGGAGACCACACTGTCAGCGGGTTGTGCTGTATTGTCTGTTAGCTGTTGTTGCCTGGTGGGTGGAGGCTTTAATGAGGTGAGAGAAGAAAGTCCTATCCACAGTTGCCTCTGGCTGGCTTCGAAGCACCTACTTAGAAGTCATTGTGGGGCTGCACTGTAGCAGCTCCCTCTGGATTCTACTTCGGCACCTCCCTCAGTGGTCACAGTAGCACCCGTTTCAAAGCCAGAGTGTGGCAGAAGAGGGAAGGATGCTTTCACAGTGTCATCACCATCAGTAGCAGCTTCCCAGCAGCTTGGCTGTCCACAGTGGACACAGCCTGACGGTCAGACATGCCCCTT
>NW_003854212.1:0-3645 GCF_000181295.1 Otolemur garnettii
ATACTATGCAGCCCTAAAAAAACCGAAGACTTTACCTCCTTCATGTTTACATGGATGGAACTGGAAAATGTTCTTCTTAGCAAAGTGTCACAAGAATGGAAGAAAAAGTATCCAATGTACACAGCCCTTCTATGAAACTAATATATACCTCTCAAATGAAAGAAACAACTTAAATCTGGCCCAAGAATATGGGGAGGGGGTGGGGAAGGGGAGGGGAGAAGGGTGGCTGGGTGATTGGAGGGTAACTGGAAAGATCACCTATATTTCTGTCTAAAAAGGGTACAAATGATCTTCTCTAGAACTAGAATGTAAACGTTTTGAAAGAATGACTATGCAAATTACATGAAATTTATGTGAACCAGCCTGATGAAAGTATTTCAAAATGTATATGAAAACACTACACTGTACCCCATGTTTGCATTAATGTAATAATAAAAAAAGAAAAAAAAGAAAAGAAAACAATAAAGGGATTGGATGAGAATATGGAAAGATAGAACCAAAGTCAGATGAGAGATATGTAGACCATAGAAAACGTATGGATGAGCATAAAGAAATGAAGGAGACAACCAGGGAATGTACAGAAGTGGTAGAAAGTATGAAAAATAGATTAGACACTGGAGAAGAAAGAACATTAGAGTTAGAGGATACATTCTTTGAGTTAATTCTATAAGCAGCTAGGAATGAGTGCTAATTTCCCTACAAGGGCAGAGCCATTAGGATGACAGCTGACTTTTCAACTGAAACTTTCCAAGCCCAAAGAGTCTGGTCATTCACCTTCAACATCCTTAAACAAAATAAGGATACAAGCCCAGAACCTTGTATCCTGCTAAATTTTGCTTCAAAATTGATGAAGAAATCGAATATTTTGCAGATATACAAGTACTGAGGAAATTCATCATAACAATACCAGCTCTACAGGAAATACTGACTGATTCTCAATTCTGAATAATACAATGGACCACCACCAAAGTAGACTTTATTTACATAGAAGCCAACAGTCAGAGCTTAGCTTTCACAATAGCACAAAGGATAAAATCACACAACAAACTATCTCATAATGAGATGAATAGAATTCTACCACAATTATCGATATCTCAATAAATGTCAGTGGATTGAATTCCCCACTGAAGAGGTACAGGCTGGCCAATTGGATTAAAAACCCAGAAGCCATCCATATGCTGTCTCCAGGAGACACACCTTGCTCTGAAAGACAAATGAAGACTCAAGCTGAAGGGATGGAAAACAGTGTTTCAAGCAAATGAAAATCAGAAGAAAGGAGGGGTTGCAATCTTATCCTCAGAGACAAGCAGGTTCAAAGAAACTTTAGTTAGGAAAGACAAAGATGGACACGTCATACTGGTCAAAGGAACACTACAACAAGAAGACATCTCAATTTTGAATATTTATGTACCTAAATTAAATGCTCCCATATTTATGAAACAGACCTTAAGGGGTCTGAGCAATATGATTTCCCATAACACCTTAATTGTTGGGGGCTTCAACCCCCCTCTGACAAAACGAGATAGATCCTCCGACCAGAAACTAAACAAAAATACAAAGGACTTAAATGTGACCCTAGAACAAAAGGGATTCATAGACATATACAGAACACACCATCTCAAAGAAAAAGAATTTACTTTTTTCTTATCAGCTCATGGCACATACTCCGAAACAGATCACATCTTAGGATATAAATCAAACCTCAGCAAAATTAAAGGAGTAGAAATTATCCTACGTCTCTTCTCAGACCAAAAGGCTATAATGGTCAAGCTCAACTCCAACAATAATGTTCAACCCCACAGAAAGTCCTGGAAACTAAAGAACATAATGCTGAATGACAGTTGGGTTCAGGAAGAGATAAAAGAGGAGTTTGTTAATTTCCTCAAACATAACAATAATGAAGATACAAGTTACCAAAAAACTCTGAGATACAGCAAAAGCAGTCCTGAGAGGAAAATTTATTGTGCTAGATGCCTACCTTTGAAAAACAGAAATTGAGGGCATTAGCACACTCACAAACCATTGTAGGAAACTGGAAAAAGAAGATCAATCTAACCCTAAAACCAGTAGAAGAAAGGAAATAGCCAAAATTATATCAGAGATTGATGAAAATTAAAATTAAAAATAATTCAGAAAATTAATGAAACAAAAAGTTGATTTTTTAAAAAAAGGAAATAAAATAGATAAACCTTTGGCCAGACTAACTAGAAATAGGAAAGTAAAAGCTCTAATAAACTCAATTATTAAGAAAATAACGGCTCGGCGCCTATAGCTCAACGGGCTAAGTTGCCACCCACGTACACCTAAGGTGGCGGGTTCGAATCCCCAGCCCGGACCCGCCAAACAACAATGACGGCTGCAACCAAAAAATAGCCGGGCGTTGTGGCGGGCGCCTGTGGTCCCAGCTACTTGGGAGGCTGAGGCAGGAGACTCGCTTGAGCCCAGGAGTTGGAGGTTGCTGTGAGCTGTAATGCCACGGCACTCTACCCAGGGGGACAGCTTGAGGCTCTGTCTCAAAAAAAAAAAAAGAAAATAACAACAGATGCCACAGGAATACAAATCTACTGAATACTACAAGAAACTCTATGACCAGAAATTTGACAATGTAGAGGAAATGGATTAATACTTAGAATCACACCCTCTCCCTAGTCTTAATCAAGAAGAGATAGATCTTCTAAACAGAACAATTTCAAGTACTGAGATCAAAGAAACAATAAAAACCCTCCCAACAACAAAAATGCCCTAGACCAGATGGGTTCTATCAAACCTTCAAAGAAGAACTTATTCTCATACTGAAGAAATTATTTCAAAAAAATTGAGGAGGAATCTTCCCCAACATGTTCTATGAAGCAAATATCACCCTGATACCAAAACTAAGAAAACATCCAACTAAAAAGGAGAACTAAAGACCAATTTCACTAATGAATACAGATGTAAAGATTCTCAATAAAATCCTAAAAGATGTCATTAAAGAAGTTTGGCAATGCCCGTAGCTCAGTGGGTAGCGCACCACCACATACACTGAGGCTGGCAGGTGCCCAGCTTGGGCCAGCTAAACAACAATGACAATTGCAACGACAACAACAAAAATAGCCAGGTGTTGTGGTGGGTGGCCTGTAGTCCCATCTACTTGGGAGGCTGAAGCAAGAGAATCACAGGCCCAAAAGTTTGAGGTTTCTCTGAGCTATGACATCACAGCATTCTACCCAGGATAACAGCTTGAGACTGTCTCAAAAAAAAAAAGTCGTACACCATGATCAAGTAGGTCACCATTGAGGCTTAATAAGCATGATGCATGTGGTTCCTGTGTTATCCACTGTGAAATTACCTGAGATGCTGGACCATCTCAGAGCAGAGTTGTCCTCCGTCAGCCAAGCCTTCTTGAGCAAGTGGCCCTGCCTCTCTGCACTGTTCTCACACTGCTCCTTTGCTATCTGGTGTCCTTGCATGCAGACTGGTTCCATCTGCATGCCCCACACCACGTGGAAGAGTCACAGAAAGGCTCCTCCCACACCTTGCAGCTCTCCTAAGACAGCCCAGCCAGAGGTGGGCTCCTTCCTGAAAGCTTACACCATGGCCCCTCAAAGCTGCAGGAGACACAGGGGAGCAATTAGCCATTTGGGCAGCAGGCCTGAGACTTACCCA
>NW_003854213.1:0-3644 GCF_000181295.1 Otolemur garnettii
TGAAAGGTGAACTATTGTGCAAAACAATGTACACTTACCATGGGAGTGATTTAATGATATAAATCAGAATTTTTTGAATGTGTACAATCACCTAAAATAGAGAAATAAATATCAAGATGATGCTGATCTAATTGCATTACCAATGATTTTTGAATTTTTTTTATTTCACTGAAACTACCTATTATTTTTTCATTGATTAGTTTTCAAAAGTTTTACATATAAAGTTTGTAAAATAAATTAATCCTAACAAAATGCAGCTTGTATGTACTGTGTTTCCCTGAAAATAAGACCTACCCAAAAAATAAGCTCTAGCAGGATTTCTATGCATTTGTTAAATATAAGCCCTACCCTGATAATAAGACCTAGCGATGGGCATGCATTTCCACACGGAGAGGAAGACATCTCCTGAAAATAAGTCCTAGTGTGTCTTCTTGAGAAAAAATAAATATAAGACTGTGTCTTATTTTCGGGGAAACACGGTATTTGTAGATCATAGGGTGTTATATGATACTTATTTGAAAGTAGCATTTATCTGCTACAAATGCTTGAAAACCACTGCTATGGGTGGTAGATTACATTGGAGGATCATTCCAAGAAAGTAAAAATATGATTAAATGTGTATTTGCCAAAGACAGATACACCACAGAAGATTGGAGGCAGAAAAAAAATGAAAGCAGGAAGATAATTTTCAGGCTCTGGCTGTAGTCTAAGTAAGAGGTGATGGGGGTTGATAAGACATCAGATCCATCAGAATCAACAGAAATCAAGACTGATCGGAGTTGGTGAGAGGGAAGCATCAAGGCTGACTCCTTGATTTCTGGCTTGGGTGACGAGTGGATTTTGATGCCATCTTGTTAACACAGGAAGCAAAGGTGGAGAAGTCCCATGTAGGTAGAGATGGGGGCAGGGTGGCTGGTTGGTTTGCAAGTTAAAGATACTTGTGGTACAACCGGAACAGCCAGGACTACCAGGAGGAATCAAAGTTTCAGTGCGTTTATCTTGAATATATTCGACAGTGCAGGCTGGGCCAAGAAACAGAGGACTGTAACACGCTGCTTTCCTAAGGAAATTTCTGGAGAAATTGTGACTAAATATGATTTGTGCCTTCTGTGCTGACTTTACAATTTCACTGGTGCCCCCCTGTTATGGTCTGAAGCGAGGCGCATCCAGAAGGCAATGGGGGTTCTGGTTACGGGTGTGTATGTGGGAGTCTGGGGATGGCTGAGCAGTTGAAAAATTGTGAAGAGGAAATATATTGGCTAAAGGCTGGGAGCTGAGTTCTGGTGATGCTGGTGCTTGGGGGCAGCCAAAAAAAAAGACAGTAAGAAAAGAAAAAGAAGAAAGGAGGAAGGATGAGCAGAGAAGAATCCAAGGGACTGTAGTTGGGGGCTTCCCCGAGCCAGGACACCTGCAGGTTTTCTGCTGTGCTTTAGTCGCCTCTTGCTCCGTGGTGTCCAGCTGTGGTCGGCTCTCAGGCTCTTGGTGGTAAACAACCCCCGAACTTACCTCCATCTCTCTCTTCTTGCAAGACTCAACTTCCCTGTAGACGTGGCCTCTCCACGTGCCTTTAGCTTATTGCCCTTCTGTGCTTTGTCCAGAGTTATCTCTGGGAACATCTGTCTGGTAGGAGCTTCTCAGACATACCACTGTTGTTTTTAAAAGCCTGGTCATCACGAGGCTGGTCCAGTGACTCGAACACAGGAGAATATTTCCTCTCCCTCTCAGGGTCTCATGATGATGGAAAGGGCGTCCTGTGCCCTTTGGCTGCCTACCCCTCCCTGTCTCCTCACTCCCACTCCTAAGCAGCCACTAATTTATAGTATTTTCTGTGCCTATAGATTTCCTATTTTGAGCTTTTCACGGGAACATATGTAGCATTTTGTGACTGACTTCTTTCACTCAGTACAATGTGTTTACGATTCATCCCTGGTGGACCGGGCGTTCATGCTTCGTTTCTTTTGATGGCTGAACAGTATTGCCCTGTATGGATATACCACAGTTTGTTTATTCATGCATCAGTTAATGGCATTGGATTACTCCCATCTTTTGCCCATTATGAATATTCTTCCCGCTATGAATATTAATGTATGAGTTTTTGTGAGGAAATACATTTTCATTTCTCATGGCTGTATACCAAGAATAGAATTTTGTATCAATTCTGTAAGGGTTAGAGAGGTGACTAATTTGTAACCACTCCTAAATGCTGTTTTTTTTTTTTTTATATGTAGGCAGACTTTAGAAAGCAGGGTTTTCCCTACACATCTTTGAAAACATTCTTTTTATAAATTCTGCACCAGATGAGATAGCCATCTGGAAGTAATATCTGTTCAAATAAATAATCCTTATTTTATAAATGAGATGTTTATTGTAATGAGTAATACAACCATTTTATACCTTTGTTAAAAAACCCTCATTAAATGATGCTTACTTTTTAAAACTCTGTGTTTGGTTTGAGCTTATAACCCCATGCTTGTTCAAAGTTTTGTAATTATTTCTATGTACATTAGGGTTGCCAAGGGATGCTGAGATACCGATTGTCAATAAATAACAGGGGCTCCAGCTTCAAAAGGCAGAGATAATAATGAAAGGATTATTGATTAGAAAAAAGTAATGAAAGTTTTATGCTAACAAGCACAGATGTGCTACATCTCTAACTTTGTATTTTGGCTTCTCTCATGCATAAAATCAAGATGCTAAAAAGATTTCCAAAGGTAAGAGAGTTGGAATTTTCAAGTCATTATTCTAGAAGGCCAGAGAAGGTAACAGTAGCAAATCATTTCTCATTGCTAAACTGAAGCTGGAACTACAAAGGTTTAGTTTAGCTTAGTTTTGGATTTCTTAACTTGGCAGAAAATCTGTAGTCCATATAGTTCTGAAAATTTGAACTCTAAAATAAGGACCCAGGTTTTTTTTTTGTTTGTTTTTTTTTTTTTACAGTTTTTGGCTGGGGCTGGGTTTGAACCTGCCACCTCCAGCATTTGGGGCCAGCGCCCTACTACTTTGAGCCATAGGTGCTGCCCAGGACCCAGGTTTTGAAAGAAGTTGAAAGAGAAACAAAAAAATAAGAAAGTTACATTACATATCCATTTTTATATCTGTAGTTGTGGTTTAATGTTGATGGGCCTTTTGACATTGAAGGAAGAACTTGTCCCTTGGCACTGGAAGGTCTGGGTTTAGGGGTTTACTCTACCATTTACTGGGCATGTGAGTTTAGGTAAGATACTTCCCCTTCCCTGTGAGATAATTCTTTTTCAGATCACAGACTTGTTATGGAAGCCAAATAAAGTAATGTTCATGAAAGTGTTTTTGTAAATGATGAAGTTCATGATGAAAGTCAAGAATTGGTTTTTATTTGTTGATGAATAATTATCAGATAATTAATTTAATAAATAGTTTCAGCATGTCAAACAACATTTGACTAAAATATTTGCCTCATTTAACTCCATTCATATGTCCCTTTGCCATAGTAACCCCATGCTCTATAACCCCAGGACCCCCAAACTAAACCATTGTTGCAGTGTATTCTAATTGCCCATAAAGTAGTTAGGAAGAAATAAAATTGACAACTGTTAGATTTGCAACTTGATGGCAAGTTTCACCCGCCTTTTATGCTGACATCAGACACTTATCCTCTTTTTTTTTTT
>NW_003854214.1:0-1326 GCF_000181295.1 Otolemur garnettii
TGACATAAGGTTTTCTTTTTAAATGTTAAAATAAAATTTGCTGTAAAAACCTAAAGTAGCTGCCTGACCCTGGAGGCCAATCTGGTAAGCTTCAGCGGCAATCAAGAGAAGATGGTATTAAGGAGTCATGTGGTGGCTTTTGGAAATTGGTAACACTTTTATCACTCATCAGAAAGACATTCACTCAACATCTACATCAATGAAAAAGATTGAGAATGAATTCCAAATACCTGGAAGTATTAATGAGGGGTCTGAGTTGGGTTACCTCGGTACTTTTTAATGATATTTATTCATTATGTTATTTTTGTATCTTTACTATGAGTATATATTTAGCACTTTTATAAGTAGACGAAAACAAAGATCTATTTTAAATAAATTTTCAGTGGTTTGTAATAATAGAGTAAGTCGACAATGAAAAAACAGTGCTATGCTAAGTGGTTTATGAGTTTAGTAACAATTAAAACAAGAAGACGCATATGCGTCCATATCGCGTAATAAATGGAATTACCTCGCAGAAATGTAACACACAAGATGAGAATGAGGCAGCTCCAGTGAGAAGATTTTGTATATATCCTCGGGGCATATTAAATTTTTCAGCCACGCTCCAAATGTTGGTCTCTTTGAGCAAGTTATAAAGAACAAAAGACAGGTAAAGTCTGTTGACAATGTCCTTGTCCACCTTCTAGAAAGACAATCAAATAAATTTATGTAATGGATCTGCTAAAAGTATATGTTACATTAAATTTACACAAGCAGCACACTAAATGAGGTTGTGCTGTAGGACAGCAAGGACAGAATAATTCCATGGAAACAAAACTAATTTCTAACATAGGTACTTCTGGTTAAATCAAATTGATTTGCATTTTTCCAAAACAGAACATGTCAAATTGTTTCCAGTTTAAATTAAACTTCACTCTATATGGAGTGTAATGCGTTGACCTGGGCCCCCTACTCTCCCCCCCAAATAAATCCTAATCTACAGTACCTGTGAATGTGATCTTATTTGGAAATAAGAGATTTGCAGATATAACTATTAACTGTTAAATATCTCTAGGTGAGACCATCCTGGATTTACAGCTATTTTATAGATGTCTAAATTCAGTGATGAGAACCTTATAAGTGATGAGGATACAGAGACAGACAAGCCAATGAACGCCGAGGATCACCGGCAACCAGCAGAAGCGAGGAGCGAGGCACAGAACGGTTTTCCTCAGAGCCTCAGGGAGGAACCCTCAAGGCCAACACCTTGTTTTGCACTCTGGCCTTTTGAACTGTGGGAGACACTGTCTGTTGTTCTAAGTTACCCAGCTTGTGGCAATTTGGTGC
>NW_003854214.1:1863-3638 GCF_000181295.1 Otolemur garnettii
CCAATCTATTTAAAAGCATTGAGCTGAAAAAGCATGATAGTTGAATAGTGAGAAGGTGGTTATTTAATTTCCCAATTTTAGTGCACCTTCATTATTAACTTCATTATAAATTGAGCTAACATAGGTTTTGCTTAGAATGTAAGATGATGCTTGATGTCAATTTTTGTCAAAAACTTTTGCAAGAAATGCTAAGTAAAGGGGGAAAGTTTTTTTTCAATGTGAAACAATTAATTAGATTTTAACTAAATATCATGTTCTCTAGAGTTGCAAAAAAGGATACCTACAAAACAATGACTAATCCATTTGTAATTAAGATAAATTCATATCCATACTATTTTAAATATTTGTCAGTTTAACAAATATTTATCGACTGTATTCATAAAATGTAACAAAAACAAATTCTGAATTTAACTTAAAAAGATACATTATTCTAACAAAATTTTGCATGTTTCTTATTTAATAATGAGTTCCAAATTAATATGATTTTGTTTTTATTTAACATTTCAGAGTTTGATATAAAGATTTTAAGAAATATTTCTATTTAACACTTTACCCTAATCTAAAAAGTATGATTATGTGAAAGCATGGATACTATATAAATATTTTTATTTTTAATTTTTTTTAGAGACACTGAAAACACTATGTTGCCCAGGTTGGTTGGCCTTGGACTCTTAGCCTCAGGTCCTCCTGCCTCAGCCTCCCAAGTAGCTGGACTACAGGTGCACGCTGTTGTGTAGGTTCTTAGATATTTTTAATTTTATGATATGTCATGCATGAGATAGCTACACCATTCAATTTAAGTGTAAGTAAACACCATTTTACGTTTTAAAAAATGAAATCAGTATTGTCCACATAAATTTAAAAGATATGGGGGGAAATGGTAGGTGAGATAATTAGGTTTTAATGTAAATTAGACTATCAAAGAAAATTAAAAATGAAAAAAGGTGTATATAAGGAGAATAAAGACATTAAGGAATTTGAAGGCTTGGTTAACAAAGGATTATTTCCACTTCTCTCTCTCTGATTTGATACTTGCTTCATGACTGTTGACTGAACACCAAAACATAAGACATCACAAAAAAGTTTATTAGCTTATTAACTTTAACTTTATAAAATGTTTTATGCTTCCTACTACTGCACTTGAGTCATCTTTAAAAAAAGAAAAAGAGAGAAAAAAATGCTTTATGTACTGTGAGTACTAGACTGGGAATTCTTTGAGGATCACAAACAACAATAACAAAAAGATGGTTTCTATCTTAGAACTCCTGATATCGAGTAGAAAGCCAAATATAAAGTTTCTTTTTTTTCTTTCTTTCTTTTTTTTTTATTAAATGATAGCTGTATACATTAATGCAAACATGGGGTACAGTGTAGTGCTTTCATATACAATTTGAAATACTTTCATCAAGCTGGTTAACATAGATTTCATGTCATTTGCTTAGTCATTGTGTCAAAACATTTATATTCTAGTTTTAGAAAAGTTCACTTGTACCCTTGTTAGATAGATATATAGGTGATCTTTCCAGTCACCCTCCCAAAGTTTCTATAAAATATATTTCCTACCTTGAACTGAACTTATTTCAGGATTATATAATATCATGAAAAGATTTTATAAATATTTTACAAATTTTATAATATAAGCTAAAAGTAGCTTAAGAAAAATAGAATACTAAGATTTACTTTTTTTTTTGAGACAGAGTCACACTATGTTGCCCTGGGTAAAGTGCTGTGATGTCATAGCTCACAGCAACCTCAAACTCTTGGGCTTAAGCGAT
>NW_003854215.1:0-3634 GCF_000181295.1 Otolemur garnettii
TGCTCTGTCTCTGCACACCTGCTCTGTCTCTGCACACCTGCTCTGTCTCTGTACACCTGCTCTCTCTCTGCACACCTGCTCTGTCTCTGCACACCTGCTCTGTCTCTGCACACCTGATCTCTCTCTGCACGCCTGCTCTGTCTCTGCGCACCTGCTCTCTCTCTGCCCCTCAATGTCTCTGCTCCCCTCTACCATATGACATGTGACTTAATTTTCCATTGGGCTAAACGTGGTTCTAAAATTACTTGATCTTCCAATTCCAGTGCCTACTATTTTCTATTCCTTTGGTTTTTTAATCACTTAAAATATTTTTAAATAATGACTCTAACTAATTTATTCCTATTATAAAATATATATATATATATATAGTGTAGACACATCTAAGGAAAACAGTATAAAATCACCTGGAATGGTGAGGTAACTCACATTAACATTTTAATGACATTATTAGTTTGCTGGGGCTGCCACAATAAAATATTAGATATCAAGAGGCTTAAACAACAGAAATTTATTTCTCACAATTTGGAGAATGGAACTCCAAGGCATTAGTAGGTTTGGTTTCTTCTGAGTCCTTTTTCCTTAGCTTGTATGTGGCCACCACATTTCTGGACGGCCACATGGCCTTTCTTCTGAGCACCTGTATCCCTGATGTCTCCCTTAGTTACACTGGATTAGAGCCCTACCCTTTGACTGAATTTAATCTTAATAACTTTTTTAAAATTCCTATTTCCAAATATAGCTGCACTGAGCATTGGGGCTTCACTGTATGGCTTTGACGGGGATATAATCAGTCCGTAACAGTCACCATCATTGTTTGAATCTCTCCCTGTTTCACCTGTGCACTCACACTTAACACACACATAGTTATGTTTCTGTATTTTGCAAAATCAAATTGTATATAAATTGCAGCTTTTAATCTTGGAACTTTGTTTCTTACAGTCTTATTTTTGGCCTTTCCCTTCTTTCCTTGCCTACCTGGTACATATCAGATAACCAACGCTAATAACACTATGTATTTACTTCTATATTTTCAGATATACAGACATATGGGTATCAAAGAGCTTTTCGGCATTGTTTATTTTTAGTGCCATCAGGTTTTATAAACCTTTCTACAACTAGCATTTCTCACATAACAGTGGATCATGGAAATTTACTGTAGTCAACAGGTAAAGCTCTAACCCACTCCTTTCAATGGATGCATAATATCCTGTGCAATTAATGTTCCACAATTTATTCAATCACTTTCCTCCTTAATGGGCCTTTATTTCATTTTCAATTGGTTACTATTGCCAACTACACAGCACTAAACACATGTCTTTATATGCTAGTGATACAATATATTTAGGATAGATTCCCAAGAATTGTACAGCAGGCCAAAGGTTGGGTATATATTTAAGTTTCATATATCTTGTCAAATTGCTTATTTAAAGGCTATAACATTCATATTTCTACTACAATTATGTGAGTTACACCTTTCTCCAACATTCATGCCAGCAGAAAAAATTATCCCTCATTTAACTATTTACTAATCCAACGGAGGTGAAAACGAAGTTCACTGCTACTTTAATTTTCATTTCCCTGAATAAAGCAAGATGAGAATAAGTTTACTGGCCATTGTCTTTTGTATAAATTGTATGTTTATATTCACTGCTCATTTTTGCATGGGATTATTAAATTTTTTTAACATTTTGTAGTAACAGTTTTAATTTTATGGATATTGTCCATTTACTATTTCTATGTATGCAGACGTATGTCTTAATGTATTAAGTTTTGGTTTTGTTTATAATATCTTTAGCATGCAAGCAAAGTATACAATGAATATAGTCACATATATCTATCTTTTCTTAATAGTTTCCGAGTTTCTAGCACTGGCAAACTGTCCCTCCAAATATTCAATTATATCTTCTCTTTTCTTCCTTAATTAACCAAACTAAATAAGACTTTAAAATGCATGTCACCCCTACTATCTCAAACAGGGAAAATTAGCCCTCTGCCAACACTCAGCCCTCGCAGGAGGGAAGCCCTATCCTTAAGTGGTATTATGAAAGCACTTACCCCAGAAATCCAGACATTTACCTGGGAATTATTGTGCTGCTCAGGTAAGATGTTCAAAATATTATTTTATTTCTAATTGAGTTTAAATGTTAAAAAGCTTTACTGAGTGTTAGCCTGTAGTTGATAAAGAGCTTTAGGTAAAAAAAAAATTCAACCTAAATTCTGGCCTAACATATAAATCTTGGAAATTATTGATAATCAAATTCAATTACTTTCTGTTATATTAAATCATCCTAAAACATGCTTTCAAATTGTAGTTAAAAGGACCTATTTCCTTACAAGGATCACATCAACGCCCACGGCCCCAACACCACCCGAAAGGACAGGCAGCATGATGGAGGGGAAGGTGCAGAGCAAAGAGGGACTCAACTGAATGTGGCTAAATCAGTTTGCTGCTGCAAACTTAACGAGAGCACATGACCATCCCAATAGAGTGCTAGCACCTCCCCAAGGGACCATGTAAACTTAAGCTTCACTGGTTTCATGGGAACCATCCCTTGATAATCCACCACATATTCTCTTTCTATACATGCATTCTGCTGGAAGAAACTTCCCACGAAACGGACTGATGACACTAGAACTATCTCTCCAAAACAACTTCCTACTACCATGACCCCTCCTCTTGTGGAGTCCAGAAACCCCTAATCTAAGTGTCTTTGTGCTCTAAACGTTTCTGTACAATCAGTATTTCAAGAGTTTCTTTGCTTCCCAGATCTCTCCATCTCAACGCCAGACATGGGAGCTGGCCCATTTATTTGTTTTTGTGAGAAATGCTTTCTTTCCTGAATGAGGTAACCGCCATATCTTCAAACCTCTATCTGGAGAGAGCAACAGATGTTCTTTATAACATTGATTGGATCCTAAAAAGGGTGCATGTGTGCCTAAAGATAGGCACTGTAGGTGTGTCCAGAAGAAACTGAAATATTACAGCTCCCTCAGCAAACTCAGCCTTCATTATCCTTCTCCTTTTTGGAAGCTAAATTCACCTCCTCAGACACTGGCTTCAGGGTTTCTATTTGTCAGAGTTTTTCTTTGATGTCTTCTGGCCTGTATACTTTTCTTTGGAGTATACTTTCCTGGGCTCTTTTACTTTCTTGAATTGGTAGCTCCAGTTTGGGAGCCTGCCCTGACTCACTGGTACACATTCACCAGTGGCTCTCCAAGATAGAATGGGCCGGGCACCAAGCCAGAAGTCGGAAGCAAATCTCGTTGGTCACCAGCCAATTGGCACTACTGGTCATGCATCTCTCTCAACCTTGTCTAGTAAAATATCTATTTTTTTTTTTTTTGAGACAGAGTTTCACTCAGTTGCCCTGGTTAAAGTGCTGTGTTATCATAGCTCACAGCAACCTCAAACTCCCGGCTCAAACAATCCTCTTGCTTCAGCCTCCCAAATAGCTGGGACTACAGGCCTGTGCCACAACACCTGGCTAGTTTTTCTGTTCTTAGTAGAGATGGTGTTTTGCTTTGCTCAGCCTCGTCCGGTACTGGTAAACTCAAGAGATTCAGCCACCTAGGCCTCCCAGGTGTGAGCCACCATGCCCAGCCCAAATATCTATTTCACTTTCCTTAGGTTCAA
>NW_003854216.1:0-537 GCF_000181295.1 Otolemur garnettii
TGTGTGTGTATGTGTAGGCATGAGTGTGTGCGTGCATGTGGGTGTGGGCATGAGTGTGCACATGCACAAGTGTTTGTGTGTGTGAACACAAGTGTGTGCATGTGTGTTTGTGGGTGTGTTTATATGTGTGTGTTTGTGCATGCATGTTTGTGTGTGTGTGCATATGTGTGTTTGTGTGTGGGCGTGAGCATGAGTGTGCCTTCCCTCTAAAATGACCCCTATCACTCTGTTAAAATCCTTCCAATATGCCTTTTAAATAAGCGTCTATTCAGTTTAGCGCTTTCTTACTTTTTCTTTTTATAACCACCTCACTAGTACTCTGACCTGGACCTTGCTCTGCCGAGACTCACTCTCTGTGCATACTCTATCCTGCAGATGCCTGTGTGTGTCTGTGTTACCTGCGTCTCTAATCTCTGGTTATCATCTGTGTAATAAGATTGGATGCATAGACATTACCCCCCATGAAAGCCACCAACCAAACCATTGTCTGGATATTAAAAAGAATGAGAAAGAACAATTCTAGGGCCACCAACAGCA
>NW_003854216.1:2859-3632 GCF_000181295.1 Otolemur garnettii
GGACTTCTGCTGCTGTGTGTGCAGTTCTCTGCTGTGGGAACCTCCTGTGGTTTACCTACTTTATTATTGCTCGTCACAGGGGTCAGCGCTGTCTCCTTAAAAGTCTTACCTGCCTTTCCACCTCTAAACTCTGCTACCTCTCGGGTCTTACTTCACCAGTGTCTTCTGAGCCAGGGGGAGGGTGTTTTCAGTTTCTTGTCTCTCCTACTTAAAGCCTTTCTCCCCTTGCTTCCTGCCCATGCCAGAGCTCTGCCCTCTCAGCCTTCTAAAAATTTCTGTGTTAAGGTCAAGACCATCTTTTCCCTTCCTTGTATAGTTTTAGCCTGAGTGGAGAAGGAGCATAGGAAATGGAGACACAGGGCGCCACAAACACTTAGTGGGTCCTAAACTAAACACGCCCACAGAGGCAGAATCTGGCCTCTGCTGAGTTTCCCTCCCTGGCCGCCTCCCTCCCAGCTAGCCGTGCTCTGAGCTGCTGAGCCTGACGGCCGCTCTCCACGTGCCTCAGTGAGCATAAAACTAGGTACACAGACACCAGAACGAATGGAAAACCACGGTCAACAACAAAGGTGTTAAATATCAAACATCAGTATTTTCCTTTTTTGATTGAATAGTCTGTCACTTCACCTAGCAGATATCATTATTTTAATAAACTGAGATTTATGACAGTCATAATCTGTTTATTGAGTTCATATAAAATTATTGAAAAGTCATATAGCATAACTCATCCTTTTCTTTAAAATATAAATATTCAGTGTTTATATTCTTCAAAT
>NW_003854217.1:0-1388 GCF_000181295.1 Otolemur garnettii
AGAACTGACATCTTAACAATATCAAGTCTTCCAAACTGCATTTATTTAGATCTTCTTTGATGTGTTTCATGAGTTATGCTATTATCAGCATGCAGAATCTGTACATGTGTTTTTAGATTTATATGTAAGTATTTAATTTTGTAGGGAGTGCTATTGTAAGTGATATTGATTTTTAATTTTAGATTCCAGTTGCTCTTGCTGGCATACAACAAAGTAAATTTTTTTTATATATTAACTTGTCTCCTGTGACCTAGCTATACTCATTGCTTATTCTAGGAGTTTGTCTAATTCTTTGAGATTTTCTAAATAGAAAATCATTTCCTCTGACAACAAAATTTTATTCTTTTCTTCCTAGTCTGTATTAATTGTATTACGTTTTCTTCTCTAGGCTTATCTTGGGATTACTGCAGTATTTAGGGATTCTAATATGATGTTGAATGGATTGGTGAGAGAGGTTATCATTTTGTTCTATGTCTTAGGGGGCAATCTTATTTCTCACAAATAAGTCTGATATTACCCTTATTTTGTGGTATATAGTAGTTCCTTTCCCCTTTTCCATAGGGAATATGATCTAATAACATCAGTGAATGTCTGAAAGGATAGGTAATACTGAACCCTTTATACTGTGTTTATTTCTACACATACATACCTATAAGCCTGTTCATATTCTTCCATTATTTTGAGTGAGCTTGGCAGTTTATGTCTCCAACGAAATTTGTCCATCGTATCTGAATTATTAAACATTAGGCCATAGGTTGTTTGTAATATTACTTCACTGTCCTTCTAATATCCATGGAATTGTTATCACTTCTGATATTAGGAACTTGTTTTCTTTCTTTTTTTCTTAGTCAACCTACCAAGAGATTTACTGATGATCTTGACCTTGTCAGAGAAACAGCTTTGGTTTTATGAATATTTTCTACTGTTTTTCTGTTTTCAATTGTATTGATTCTTAGTTTAGTTTTTATTATTTACTGAATTCTGCTTGGCTTAAGTCTAAATTGAGATCTTTTAATATTTTCTTATAAATTAGGTTATGGATTTTAGGTCTTTCTTTCCAAAATAGTCACTTAAGTTTATTAATTTCCCCTTTAAATACTACTATCATTGCATCCAAAAATTTTGATAAGTGGTGTTTTCATTTTCATTTAATTCAAATTAAATTTCTCTTGAAACACTTTATTTTGATCCATGTTTTATGTTGAAGTGTGTTGTTTAATTTCTAAATGTTTGGGAGATCTTCCAGTCATCTTTCTCTCATCAATCTCTAGTTAAATTCCATTCTGGTATGACAACACATTTTGTATAATTTCTATTATGTTACAACCAAACAGTGATGACTGCAACCAAAAAAATAGCCAGGCATTGTGGCGGTTGCCTGTGGTCCC
>NW_003854217.1:1408-2530 GCF_000181295.1 Otolemur garnettii
ATATGATCTAATAACATCAGTGAATGTCTGAAAGGATAGGTAATACTGAACCCTTTATACTGTGTTTATTTCTACACATACATACCTATGATAAAGTTTAGACTATTATGTATTCAATTTATAAATGGATATAAGCCTGTTCATACTTTTCCATTATTTTGAGTGAGCTTGGCAGTTTATGTCTCCAAAGAAATTTGTCCATCGTTTCTGAATTATTAAACATTAGGCCTTAGGTTGTTTGTAATATTACTTCACCGTCCTTCTAATATCCATGGAATTGTTATCACTTCTGATATTAGGAACTTGTTTTCTTTCTTTTTTTCTTAGTCAACCTATCAAGAGATTTACTGATGACCTTGAGCTTGTCAGAGAAACAGCTTTGGTTTTATGAATATTTTCTACTGTTTTTCTGTTTTCAATTGTATTGATTCTTAGTTTAGTTTTTACTATTTACTGAATTCTGCTTGGTTTAAGTCCAAATTGAGATCTTTTAATATTTTCTTATAAATTAGGTTATGGATTTTAGGTCTTTCTTTCCAAAATAGTCACTTAAGGTTATTAATTTCCCCTTTAAGTACTACTATCATTGCATTCAAAAATTTTGATAAGTGGTGTTTTCATTTTCATTTAATTCAAATTAAATTTCTCTTGAAACATTTTATTTTGATCCATGTTTTATGTTGAAGTGTGTTGTTTAATTTCTAAATGTTTGGGAGATTTTCCAGTCATCTTTCTCTCATCAATCTCTAGTTAAATTCCATTCTGGTATGACAACACATTTTGTATAATTTCTATTATGTTACAACCAAACAACAGTGATGACTGCAACCAAAAAAATAGCCAGGCATTGTGACGGTCGCCTGTGGTCCCAGCTATTTGGGAGGCGGAGACAGGAGATTCGCTTGAGCCCAGGAGTTAGAGGTTACTGTGAGCTGTGATGCCACAGCACTCTACCCAGGGTGACAGCTTGAGGCTCTGTCTCAAAAAAAAAAAAAGATTTTTTTATGACCCATGATGTCATCTATCTTGGTGAATGTTTCATATGAGCTTGATATGAATGTGTATTCTGTCATTGTTGGAGAAGTCTATAATCTATATCAATTAGATCACATTGATTGATAG
>NW_003854217.1:2779-4510 GCF_000181295.1 Otolemur garnettii
CTGACAATTTTCCTTGTTCTGAACACATATTTGTTTAAAATTAATGCAAGTGCTCCAGCTCTTAGTGAGATAAATTCCTCTATTCTCTTATGTTTAATCTGCACAATTCTACTTAAAGTATCTTGCTTATAGACAGCATATAGTTGAGTCTTGTTAATTTTTTATTCGTTCTGACAACCTCTGTATTTTAGTTGACATACCCATGCCATTTGTACTTAAGCTGATTGTTTATATTGTTATAATAGTATGTACTATGTCTGTGGCAGTTTTATATTTGTTGCATTAGTTTTTTAACTTTTCATTTTTTAAACTTCCTCTGGTTTTAATTGAATGTTTTATATGATCCCATTTCATTTCCTCTCTTATCATACGAATACATTATACTGCTTACCTGAAAACATTTAGTAGTAGTTCTAGACACACACATATGTACACACACACGTTTTATTAATCTAAGCCAACCCAGACACATTCTATCACTTTAGCTATAGTGCAGGGATCTTATACCAGACTATTCTCCATTTTTTCCTCCCATTCCTCCTGTCATTTATTTCACATATCTATATACTATGATCACAGAATAAAATACAATGTTACCATTTTTCATTTAAACAATTATTTTTTTGAACCAAAAAAAAAAAAAAAAAAAAGGTTTTGCAAAAAAAAAAAAAAAAATAAAAAAAAAAAAAAAAAATTTATTTTAGGTTTATTTCTTCTCTGATAAACTTCCTTTCTTTATATAAATCTGAATTTCTGATCTGTATCATTTTCCTTCTTGTGGAAGAACTTTTCCTAGGATTTCATCCAGGGCTAGCCTATTAGTGACAAATTCTATCTTCCTTTGTCAGAGATAGTTTTTATTTTACCTTCATTTTTAAAAATTAATTTTATTGGGTATAGAATTCTTATTCAGAAATTATTTTGTTATTCAATACTTTTAATCTCAAGTGAATTTCTCCGCACTTTTTTGTTGTTTGCATGGTTTCCTGTTGAAAAATCAGCTGCAATTCTTTAGTAAAGTCTCTCCTGCACTAACAACTCTGAATTCATTCAAAATTTTCTCATTGCATTTATCTTTTATGCATTTTGAATGTGTACAATATGATATTTTGATATTATAGTTAGTGTTCTCTGAGCAAAAAAGCACAATGAATAAAACCTGAATCTGTAGTTTTATAGAAAAAATTATTTAAACATTTTGTTCATGTCACATACATTACAGTAATGCCCATTCAAATTGTAATCATAAACCAATTGAAGAGTTTATTATTTTAAGTATTACAGAATTCAATTTTTGTTCTAATTAAGACAAAAAATAATTTAAAGGAATACTAGAGATGTGAGTATAAGTGGAAATTCAGTTAATCAACCAGAACTATAAAGTGAAAAAGACACTGGAATATCTAGTATGTCACTATTTCATTATAAAAAGAAAATGCAATTTTCTGTAATTTTCTGAGCAAAAAATATTTTAATAAAACTACAAATAGGCAATATTAATAATTAGATTCAGAAAATATGTAATAGATTACATAGTAATGATGTTTCCTCCAAAAGCCCACACAAAATAATAATAAACTAAAATCAGAATTAAGTGTCTATAATTTTTTAGATGAAATTTAAGAGGCTCTGAGATCACAACATTGGCCAGATATAAAAAGGATTAGAATTTGACACAAAGAGGCTCGGCGCCTGTGGCTCAAGCAGCTAAGGCGCTAGCCACATACACCT
>NW_003854218.1:0-1477 GCF_000181295.1 Otolemur garnettii
GGGTTTCGAACTAAAGTCCCCATTGAATCCAGGAGTGCCTGCTTCCTCTTCATTGTCCCCGGGGTTTCTAATTGAATTCCCCATTTCACCTGGGGGTGCCAGCTTTCTCTTCACTGGACCCCGGGTGTTCGAATGAAGTCCCCATTTCACACGGGGGTGCCGATTTTCTCTTTATTGGGCCCCGGGTTTTTTAACTGAAGTCCCCATTTGACCCAGATGTGCCTGCTTTCTCTACATTGGCTCCCAGGGTTTGGAACTGAAGTCCCCATTTCAACCTGGGGAGCCTGCTTTCTTTTCATTTGCCCCCGGGGTTTGTAACTTAAGTCCCCATTTCCCCAGAGGGTGCCTGGTTTCTCTTCATTGGCCCCCGGGATTTCTAATTGAAGTCTCCATTTAACCCCGGGGTGGCAACTTTCTCTTCATTGGCCCCCGGGGTTTCTCATTCAAGTCCCCATTTCATAGGGGGGTGCCGGCTTTCCTTTCATTGGGCTGCCTGGTTTCGAACTAAAGTCCCCATTGCACCCAGGTGTGCTTGCTTACTCTTCATTGGCCCCCGGGGTTTCGAACTGAAGTCTCCATTTAACACCAAGGTGACAACTTTCGCTTCATTGGCCCCCTGAGTTTTTAATTCAAGTCCCCATTTAACACTGGGGTGCTGGCTTTCCTTTTATTGGGTCGCCGGGTTTCAAACTAAAGTTCCATTGCACCCAGGTATGCATGCTTTCTTTTCATTGGCCCCTAGGGTTTCGAACTGAAGTCCCCATTTCACCTGGGGGTGCCTGCTTTCTCTTCATTGGCCCTGGGGTTTCGAACTGAAGTCCCCATTTCACCTGGGGGTGCCAGCTTTCTCTTCACTGGCCCCATGTTTTCGAATGAAGTCCCCATTTCACACGGGGGTCCCAGCTTTCTCTTCACTGGCCCCCGGGTTTTCAAATGAAGTCCCCTTTTCACACAGGGGTGCAGGCTTTCTCATTTTTTTGCCACAGGGTTTCTAACTGAAGTCCCCATTTGACCCAGATGTGCCTACTTTCTCTTCATTGACCCCCAGGGTTTCGAACTGAAGTCCCCATTTCACCTGGGGGTGCCAGCTTTCTCTTCACTGGCCCCCGGGTTTTCGAATGAAGTCCCCTTTTCACATGGGGGTGCCGGCTTTCTCTTTATTGGGCCCCGGGGTTTCTAACTGAAGTCCCTATTTGACCCAGATGTGCCTGCTTTCTCTTCATTGGCCCCCAGGGTTTGGAACTGAAGTCCCCATGTCACCCGGGGGTGCCTGCTTTCTCTACATTGGTCCCCAGGATTTCGAATTGATGTCTCCATTTCTCCAGGGGAGCCTGATTTCTGTTCATTGGCCCCTGGTGTTTGTAACTTAAGTCGCCTTTTCCTCCGGGGGTGCCTGCTTTCTCTTCATTGGCCCCCGGGATTTCTAAATGAAGTCCCCTTTTAACACCGGAGTGCCTGCTTTCTCTTCATAGGCCAC
>NW_003854218.1:1903-3628 GCF_000181295.1 Otolemur garnettii
TTGGCCCCCGGGGTTTAGAATTGATATCCCGATTTCACCCTGGGGAGCCTGCTTTCTGTTCATTGGCCCCCGGGGTTTGTAACTTAAGTTCCCTTTTTACGAGAGAGTGCCTGCTTTCACTTAATTGGCCCCCAGGATTTCCAATTGAAGTCTCCATTAAACCATGGGGTGCCAACTTTCTCTTATTTGGCCCCCTGGGTTTCTAATTCAAGTCCCAGTTTCACACGGGGTGCCGGCATTCTCTTCATTGGCCCCAGGTGGTTTGTAACAGAAGTCCTCATTTCATCCAAGTGTTACTGCTTTGTCATCATTGGCCCCAGGGTTTGGAACTGAAGTCCCCATTTCACTCGGGGGTGCCTGCTTTCTCTTCATTGGCTCCCAGGGATTCTAACAGAAGTCCCCATTTCCCCCTGGGGGTGTCTGCTTTCTCTTCCTTGGGCCCCGGGGTTTCAAACTGAAGTCACCATTTCACCCGGGGAGCCTGCTTTCTGATCACTGGCCCCCAGGGTTTGTAACTTAAATCTCCTTTTCCCCAGAGAGTGCCTGGTTTCTCTTCATTGGCCCCCGGGGTTTCGAACTGAAGTCTCCATTTAACCACAAGGTGCCAACTTTCTCTTCATTGGCCCCCAGGGTTTCTAATTCAAGTCCCCATTTCACACAAGGGTGCCGGCTTTCCTTTCATTGGGCCACCGGGTTTCGAACTAAAGTCCCCATTGTACCCAGGTGTGCCTGCTTTCTCTTCATTGGCCCCCGGGTTTCAAACTGAAGACCCCTTTTAACCCCGGGGTGCCTTCTTTCTCTTCATTGGCCACCGGGGTTTCTAATTCAATTCCCTATTTCACACGGGGGTGCCGGCTTTCTCTTCATTGGGTCTCAGGGTTTCGAACTGAAGTCCCCATTTCATCCTAGTGTGACTGCTTTCTCTTCATTGGCCCCAGGGTTTCGAACTGCAGTCCCCATAGCACCCAGGTGTGCCTGCTTTCTCTTCATTGGCCCCTGGGGTTTCAAACGAAGTCCCCATTTCATCCGGGGGTGCCTGCATTCTCTTCATTGGCCCCTGGGGTTTCGAACTGAAGTCCCGATTTCACATTGGGGAGCCTCCTTTCTCTTCATTGGCCCCCGGGATTTCTAATTCAAGTCCCCATTTCACACGAGGGACCTGGCTTTTCCTTCATTGGCCCACCGGGTTTGGAACTAAAGTCCATATTGCATCCCGAGGTGCCTGCTGTCTCTTCATTTGGCCCCGGGGTTTCAAACTGAAGCCCCATTTTATCCGGGGGTGCCTGCTTTCTCTTCATTGGCCCGCGGGGTTTTGAACAGAAGTCCCCATTTCACCCGGGGCTGCCTGCTTTCTCGTCATTGGCCCCGTGGTTTCCAACTAACATCCCCATTGCACCCAGGTATGCATGCTTTCTCTTCATTGGACCCTGGGGTTTCGAAATGAAGTCCCTATTTCACCCGGAGGTGCCTGCTTCCTCTTCATTGGCCCCAGGGTTTCTAATTGAATTCCCCATTTCACCTGGGGGTGCCAGCTTTCTCTTCACTGTCCCCGGGGTTTTCGAATGAACTCCACTTTTCACACAGGGGTGCCGGCTTTCTCTTTATTGGGTCCCGTGGTTTCTAACTGAAGTCCCTCTTTGACCCAGATGTGCCTGCTTTTTCTACATTGGCCCCCAGGGTTTGGAACTGAAGTCCCCATTTCACACGCGGGGGCCGGCTTTCTCT
>NW_003854219.1:0-1221 GCF_000181295.1 Otolemur garnettii
GTTGCAGCCGTCATGTTATTTGGTGGGCCGGGCTGGATTTGAACCCACCACCTTAGGTGTATGTGGCTGGCGCCTTAGCCACTTGAGCCACAGGCGCCGAGCCTCATTGTTATTTGGTGGGCCGGGCTGGATTTGAACCCACCACCTTAGGTGTATGTGGCTGGCGCCTTAGCCACTTGAGCCACAGGCGCCGAGCCTCATTTGTATCTTCTTAATTTCCATATTACAAACAATTTAAAATGTTTATTGGGCAGTTAGATGCACCAGGTGCTCTGCTAAGCTTTTTACGTGGATTATCACATTTAATCCTCCAGGCAAACCTGTGGGGTGGATAAGATTATTTTCAGCATTTTACAGATGAAGAGCCTGAAGTTCTGGGAGGTTCTGTAATACCTGGTAGGAGATAAGTGGTCGGGGTAGAGTTCAGAACTCTGGCTCCGGAGCGCTCTCTTATGAGCTGAGCTCATGAGTGCTCTCTGAGCACTTCTTTCCTTATTTTTTCCTCCTGGTAAACAAAATGGGACAACCTCGAAGGAAATATAAAGGCCTGCTTCAAACAGAACCAAAGCAGTCAGTTTCTCTGGGTTTCACCCCAGGCCCCATTATCACCGATACAGACTCTAAGACAGTGGTTCTCAGCCTTCCTATTGCCGCGACCCTTTAATACTGTTCTCATATTGTAGTGACCTCCAACCATAAAATTATTTTCGTTGCTACTTCATAACTGTAATTTTGCTACTGTTAGGAATTGTAATGTAAATATCTGATATGCAGGATGTATTTAGGTGACCCCTGTGAAAGGGTCGTTCGCCCCCAAAGGAGTCACGACCCACAGATTGAGAACCGCTGCTCTAAGATGTTTTCATAGCAGCAGGGTTGAATAGAAATATTCTGGGAACTATATGTATGATTTGAAATTTGCTAGGACTTACTTTAAAAAAGAAAAAGCAACAAGTGAATTAATTTTAATATTTTATACAACCAATATATAACAACATTATCATTTTACCATGTATTCATTTAAAAATTATGTATGAGATTATTTAAAAATTATTAATGAGATACCAGAAACAACTGAGGAGAAATGCAACACAATACCTCTTTTGTATTGCAGTGGATACAGTGAAATGTAGTTCTACCAAACAATAAAGTTCTGATTAATGGAAAAATATTTGATACTGCTTCAGTTTTAAATTTTATTTTATTTATTTTTTTGAGACA
>NW_003854219.1:2680-3622 GCF_000181295.1 Otolemur garnettii
TGGGCGGCCAAGGCCTTTCTTCTTATCCCATTTCTTTGGCCACCAATCTTTCTGATCAGCTGTCTTTCTATGGGCTCTCAGCCCCCCTGGGATTCTGCACTTCCACCCTTCTGCTGGCTTCCTTCCCACATCTTTCCGGTGGCCCTCTGAGAGCATTGTTCCATTGTGAATCAACTCTCCCACACCCACCTCACTCCCTGCCTGTGGCTGGCTCTGCTGTGGCCTACGCCTGGCTTCCCTCTGCTGCTACCCTGTGCTGACTTTTCTGCCTTGTTCAAAAACCCTCTCGCCTCCAGAGTTCAAGCCATTCATGCAAGCACATTGGGGTCTTTACTTTTGCCACCAACCTCCTTCTTCTCCCTGATTGACTCACCCAGTTCCTGGCCTTTTCTCCCAATTCTCCTATTTCTGCATTCACACATACAACTAACTTTATATGCTTGCAACAGTTAAGTGGTGGGCCTAGGGATAGTTAATGGGGAGCGGTTAACTGTGGTGGGAGTAGAAAATAAGGAGGATTCCATAAAAGAGCTTACCTGTGAGCAGGACCTTGAAAAACAGGATTTCAATAAGTGGATAAAGGATGAGCCTTCCACCAGCGAGAATAACTCAGCAAAGAAAGGGAGTCTTGAAAAGGCCTGGTTTTGCTTGAATCCTGGGAGACAAGTGGTAGGAAAGGAAGGGGGAACACAGATGGGATTGGACATGATTATATTTGCTTAAGATTAAAGAATGGCCCTAAGGAGGATCCGAGCAGGACGAGAATGCAAGAGAATGAACGGCCTTGATTATGGAAGGGGGAGGGATGCACGTAAAACGTAAGATTGAAATGTTTTTGGAGTGATTATAAGCAGGGAGGAGTAAAGTAGGTTAAGAAAGCTCTTAGTAAAACCAGGGGCGATCACATTCGTTGGCCTTTTAATCATCTGGTGAATAAAGAGT
>NW_003854220.1:0-3610 GCF_000181295.1 Otolemur garnettii
GGTGACAGTGATGCTGTGAATGTGATGGTGATATGGTGATGAACGTATGTAATGATGATGATGTGAGGAGATGGTGCTGATGAATTCAACAGTGATGATGATGATGTGATGAAGGTGATGGTGACAGTGGTGAAGGATGGAGATGGTTGATGGTGATGACGGTGGTGATAATGACAAGGGTGATAGCTAACATTTGTTGAGCTCATACTCCTGTCAGGCAATCACAGCCCCACAAGGGAGGTGCTATTATTACTCCTATTTCACAACACGGGGAAGTTGTCAGCCCAGGTTCAGGAAGCTGTGAAGCGGTGGAGCCCTGGACTTGAGCCCAACAGCTCCCCCTTTCCTTGTGTTTACTGCAGGAACTGCCCTGAGGGTTGCAGAGGGACTGGAGGCCATCTCCTGAGCTACAGAGAGGGAAGAAATCAGCTAGGCAAGGCAGAGCAGAGTCTGGGACAAAGATGTCTTCAGGCTCAGAGAGCAGACCTTCTAGGCCTGTGCCAAGGGTGACTCGTGGCACCATGAATTCTGGGGAGAAGTCCTGAAAAGGCTGGAGGGTGGTGGTGGTAGTGATGGTGTGAATATGATGGTGGGATGTGCTTGGGTCTTCTAGCAGCCGCAGGGTTCCAGTCATCAGGACGGCCAGAAGGAAGAAGCACATGTCTCCACCCCAGGAGGGCACAGGCCAGCACACAGCAGGGGTCTAATGGGGTGAGTGAGGCACACAGGGGTCTGGAGCTGGGGAGGAGACTGCCCTGAAAAGAGCCCCCTGATTAGAAAATCACAACAGGGTGCCACAGCGTGACAGATAGAAGACAACAGGGTGTCCAGGGCACAGTGGCCATCCAGCGTCACCAGGACCAACGCTGGCCTCCCCATCAGGAAGGGTGGCTTGAGTACCTTGAAGCTGCATGGATTGGACAGCAGAGTTGGGAGCAGTGCTGGGAAGTCACCTCTTCCTCAGACATTCCAAGTAATAGAGGGAATTCCAGCCACTGATGTTGAACTAAGAGTGTCTTTTGGGCCCTCTAGAAGGACAGCTATTGGCTGACAGCTCAGAGGATGGGCTGCCAACCTGGCTGGAGTCTGTAGGGAGGTCCTACTAAGGTCAGGGGAGGGGCCTCGGCAGGGCCTCTCACTGTTTTGTTTGTTTTCTTGGGTCAGCTGCTCTCAGGGCCAGCAGGAGATTAATCAGACTTCTCAGAAGGAGTATTTGACGCTGGGTGTTAAAATTCTACAGGGTTAGTGCTGATTTTCATCTGAGCCAACTGTGTTTACAGAGAGACTAGCAAACTTTCCCTTGTTTACTGAGGACAGCTCTCCTGGCTCTCAGGCCCTTTGAACTCTAAGGCCACAGCTCTCCCCTCTTTCCAGAGCAACAAGCCAACTGTCTCTGGCCCTGGCTGGGAAATAAGAGGTCAGACAGGTGCATGATCTACAGACACATGAAAACATGCTCATCATCTTTAATCATCAGAGAAATGAAAACCAAAACCACTTTGAGATATCATCTAAGTCCAGTAAGAGTAGCCCACATCACAAAATCCCCAAACTACAGATGTTGGCATGGATGTGGAGAAAAGGGAACACTTCTGCACTGCTGGTGGGACTGCAAGCTAGAACGTTCGCTTTGGAAAGAAGTTTGGAGAACACTCAGGGATCTAAATGTAGACCTGCCGTTTGATCCTGCAATTCCTCTACTAGGTGTATATCCAAAAGACCAAAAGTCGCTTGGCAACAAAGACATTTGCATCAGATTGTTCATTGCAGCTCAATTCATAATTGCCAAGTCTTAGAAGAAGCCCAAGTGCACATTGACCCATGGATGGATTAATAAATTATGGTATATGTATACCATGGAATACTATTCAGCATTAAAAAAGATAGAGACTTTGCTTCTTTTATGTTTACATGGATGGAGCGGGAAAATATTCTTCTTAGTAAAGTATCTCAGGAATGGAAAAAAAAATCCAATGTACTTGTCTACTATAAAATCAATTTATAATCACTCACACTTTCGTATGAGACATGAATCTCAACTATAGCCCAGGAAGAAGGAGGGAAGGGGAGTGGGCGGGAAAGGGAGGAGGTGGTTCGATAGAGGGAGGGTTAATGATGGGACCACACCTATGCCACATATTACAAGGGTACAAGTCAAATCTATCAAGTATTGGACACAAATGTCTTAACACTGTGATTAAGTAAATGAGGTGAAAGCTATGTCAATTAGTAGGATGTAAGCACTCCAATTTGCACAAATAATCAACACACTGAATCCCACAAAGGCATAAATATATTCATGACCTATGTATATATGACTTAATTAAAAAAAGAGGTTCCACGTAAGTGAATATTCCAAATAACAGAAATTTTGCTTCAAGTAGTAGAACTCTTCATATTTTAACCGTTTTATCCAGGCAGTTTCTGGATTATGGAAGAGATATGTTCCTGAGAATGTCTTTGGGTTGGATTTGTATGTAACTAGGGACCCTGATGAACAGTACATACATGAGACATAATAATAATAATACCATACTGTCTGGTATGTGGTAATAATTACACAGTGCAATACTGTAACAATAATAATAATATCTCTGTACCTTAATAGTAAGTTACAGAAACTATTGTGCTCTTTTTAAAAATTCAACCGAACAAAACATAAAAACAGAAAATAGAAAATAGAAAAAATGGAAAAAGTTTAGGAGGTAGGAGAAATGTCACCAAAGAATATTAAAGTTAACACTCCCTAATGTCAGCAACGCTAGGCTAATAGGAATGTTACACTCAGTTTGATCCTCTCACCAAATCAATGATAACTGCTCCATTTCAATAATCAATGCATCATCCTGCTTAGTAATAAGCGAGACTGTGGCTGAGCCCTGCCTCACCGACCTGTCCCCACTCTCTCTTTATCCTTTATGTTAACAAACGCCCTGACAGTCCAGCTGGGAAGCCCGAGGCTTTCCCAGGGAGTGACAACGACAACCCTCAGTTATTTCTACTTCCGTTGCCGTTGTCACCACCTCAGGCCCACAGGCACTTGCCAGGCACGTTGGCTTTGGGGGCGTGGTCATCAGGGTAAACATGAACTCAAAAAAATTGTATTTAAAAGGTTACACGAAAGTGACGCTGTGTAAATAGAGACAGTGGGTTTGTTCACATGCGCAGAGGAAATAGTTCCTGAATTATTAATTAATTTATTTAATTATGAATTATCCTTTCGGGGAGCTGTGGGAGCCTGTTCATAAGCACGGAACGCCGTAGTTCTGGTGGTCCATAACCTGAGACTGCCTGTACTTCCGAACTGTTTTGCCTATTTCTTCCTGCCTTACAAAGAACACGTGTCACCTTCCTCCCGATGACAAGGCAGAGTCACCACCAGGAATTTCTGCCGCAGCAACGATGTCTGGACCTTTCTGCGGTTGCCTGGCCTGTGAACCACACTGTGCACCTGCACTGGGCTCCCCTCGCCTGGCCATGCCTGGCCTGGCCTGGCCTGTGAACCACACCGTGCACCTGCACTGGGCTCTCCTCACCTGGCCTTGCCTGGCCTGGCCTGTGAACCACACTGTGCACCTGCACTGGGCTCTCCTCACCTGGCCTTGCCTGG
>NW_003854221.1:0-3610 GCF_000181295.1 Otolemur garnettii
CCAGGCAAGGCCAGGTGAGGAGAGCCCAGTGCAGGTGCACAGTGTGGTTCACAGGCCAGGCCAGGCAAGGCCAGGTGAGGAGAGCCCAGTGCAGGTGCACGGTGTGGTTCACAGGCCAGGCCAGGCCAGGCATGGCCAGGCGAGGGGAGCCCAGTGCAGGTGCACAGTGTGGTTCACAGGCCAGGCAACCGCAGAAAGGTCCAGACATCGTTGCTGCGGCAGAAATTCCTGGTGGTGACTCTGCCTTGTCATCGGGAGGAAGGTGACACGTGTTCTTTGTAAGGCAGGAAGAAATAGGCAAAACAGTTCGGAAGTACAGGCAGTCTCAGGTTATGGACCACCAGAACTACGGCGTTCCGTGCTTATGAACAGGCTCCCACAGCTCCCCGAAAGGATAATTCATAATTAAATAAATTAATTAATAATTCAGGAACTATTTCCTCTGCGCATGTGAACAAACCCACTGTCTCTATTTACACAGCGTCACTTTCGTGTAACCTTTTAAATACAATTTTTTTGAGTTCATGTTTACCCTGATGACCACGCCCCCAAAGCCAACGTGCCTGGCAAGTGCCTGTGGGCCTGAGGTGGTGACAACGGCAACGGAAGTAGAAATAACTGAGGGTTGTCGTTGTCACTCCCTGGGAAAGCCTCGGGCTTCCCAGCTGGACTGTCAGGGCGTTTGTTAACATAAAGGATAAAGAGAGAGTGGGGACAGGTCGGTGAGGCAGGGCTCAGCCACAGTCTCGCTTATTACTAAGCAGGATGATGCATTGATTATTGAAATGGAGCAGTTATCATTGATTTGGTGAGAGGATCAAACTGAGTGTAACATTCCTATTAGCCTAGCGTTGCTGACATTAGGGAGTGTTAACTTTAATATTCTTTGGTGACATTTCTCCTACCTCCTAAACTTTTTCCATTTTTTCTATTTTCTATTTTCTGTTTTTATGTTTTGTTCGGTTGAATTTTTAAAAAGAGCACAATAGTTTCTGTAACTTACTATTAAGGTACAGAGATATTATTATTATTGTTACAGTATTGCACTGTGTAATTATTACCACATACCAGACAGTATGGTATTATTATTATTATGTCTCATGTATGTACTGTTCATCAGGGTCCCTAGTTACATACAAATCCAACCCAAAGACATTCTCAGGAACATATCTCTTCCATAATCCAGAAACTGCCTGGATAAAACGGTTAAAATATGAAGAGTTCTACTACTTGAAGCAAAATTTCTGTTATTTGGAATATTCACTTACGTGGAACCTCTTTTTTTAATTAAGTCATATATACATAGGTCATGAATATATTTATGCCTTTGTGGGATTCAGTGTGTTGATTATTTGTGCAAATTGGAGTGCTTACATCCTACTAATTGACATAGCTTTCACCTCATTTACTTAATCACAGTGTTAAGACATTTGTGTCCAATACTTGATAGATTTGACTTGTACCCTTGTAATATGTGGCATAGGTGTGGTCCCATCATTAACCCTCCCTCTATCGAACCACCTCCTCCCTTTCCCGCCCACTCCCCTTCCCTCCTTCTTCCTGGGCTATAGTTGAGATTCATGTCTCATACGAAAGTGTGAGTGATTATAAATTGATTTTATAGTAGACAAGTACATTGGATTTTTTTTTCCATTCCTGAGATACTTTACTAAGAAGAATATTTTCCCGCTCCATCCATGTAAACATAAAAGAAGCAAAGTCTCTATCTTTTTTAATGCTGAATAGTATTCCATGGTATACATATACCATAATTTATTAATCCATCCATGGGTCAATGTGCACTTGGGCTTCTTCTAAGACTTGGCAATTATGAATTGAGCTGCAATGAACAATCTGATGCAAATGTCTTTGTTGCCAAGCGACTTTTGGTCTTTTGGATATACACCTAGTAGAGGAATTGCAGGATCAAACGGCAGGTCTACATTTAGATCCCTGAGTGTTCTCCAAACTTCTTTCCAAAGCGAACGTTCTAGCTTGCAGTCCCACCAGCAGTGCAGAAGTGTTCCCTTTTCTCCACATCCATGCCAACATCTGTAGTTTGGGGATTTTGTGATGTGGGCTACTCTTACTGGACTTAGATGATATCTCAAAGTGGTTTTGGTTTTCATTTCTCTGATGATTAAAGATGATGAGCATGTTTTCATGTGTCTGTAGATCATGCACCTGTCTGACCTCTTATTTCCCAGCCAGGGCCAGAGACAGTTGGCTTGTTGCTCTGGAAAGAGGGGAGAGCTGTGGCCTTAGAGTTCAAAGGGCCTGAGAGCCAGGAGAGCTGTCCTCAGTAAACAAGGGAAAGTTTGCTAGTCTCTCTGTAAACACAGTTGGCTCAGATGAAAATCAGCACTAACCCTGTAGAATTTTAACACCCAGCGTCAAATACTCCTTCTGAGAAGTCTGATTAATCTCCTGCTGGCCCTGAGAGCAGCTGACCCAAGAAAACAAACAAAACAGTGAGAGGCCCTGCCGAGGCCCCTCCCCTGACCTTAGTAGGACCTCCCTACAGACTCCAGCCAGGTTGGCAGCCCATCCTCTGAGCTGTCAGCCAATAGCTGTCCTTCTAGAGGGCCCAAAAGACACTCTTAGTTCAACATCAGTGGCTGGAATTCCCTCTATTACTTGGAATGTCTGAGGAAGAGGTGACTTCCCAGCACTGCTCCCAACTCTGCTGTCCAATCCATGCAGCTTCAAGGTACTCAAGCCACCCTTCCTGATGGGGAGGCCAGCGTTGGTCCTGGTGACGCTGGATGGCCACTGTGCCCTGGACACCCTGTTGTCTTCTATCTGTCACGCTGTGGCACCCTGTTGTGATTTTCTAATCAGGGGGCTCTTTTCAGGGCAGTCTCCTCCCCAGCTCCAGACCCCTGTGTGCCTCACTCACCCCATTAGACCCCTGCTGTGTGCTGGCCTGTGCCCTCCTGGGGTGGAGACATGTGCTTCTTCCTTCTGGCCGTCCTGATGACTGGAACCCTGCGGCTGCTAGAAGACCCAAGCACATCCCACCATCATATTCACACCATCACTACCACCACCACCCTCCAGCCTTTTCAGGACTTCTCCCCAGAATTCATGGTGCCACGAGTCACCCTTGGCACAGGCCTAGAAGGTCTGCTCTCTGAGCCTGAAGACATCTTTGTCCCAGACTCTGCTCTGCCTTGCCTAGCTGATTTCTTCCCTCTCTGTAGCTCAGGAGATGGCCTCCAGTCCCTCTGCAACCCTCAGGGCAGTTCCTGCAGTAAACACAAGGAAAGGGGGAGCTGTTGGGCTCAAGTCCAGGGCTCCACCGCTTCACAGCTTCCTGAACCTGGGCTGACAACTTCCCCGTGTTGTGAAATAGGAGTAATAATAGCACCTCCCTTGTGGGGCTGTGATTGCCTGACAGGAGTATGAGCTCAACAAATGTTAGCTATCACCCTTGTCATTATCACCACCGTCATCACCATCAACCATCTCCATCCTTCACCACTGTCACCATCACCTTCATCACATCATCATCATCACTGTTGAATTCATCAGCACCATCTCCTCACATCATCATCATTACATACGTTCATCACCATATCACCATCACATTCACAGCATCACTGTCACC
>NW_003854222.1:0-845 GCF_000181295.1 Otolemur garnettii
CCCCCTCCCTCCCCTCTCTCTCCTCTTCCCTTCTAATTTCTGGACTATAGTTATGTTTTGCCATTTGTATGAGTGTACAGTTGTTTATATATTGATTTCATAGTAGTATTGAATACATTGGATACTTTTTTCCATTCTTGAGATACTTTACTAAGAAGAATATGTTCCAGATCCATCCAGGTAATCATAAAAGATGTGAAGTCTCCATCTTTTTTTACGGCTGCATAGTATTCCATAGTGTACATATACCACAGTTTGTTAATCCATTCATGGGTCGATGGGTACTTGGGCTATTTCCATGTCTGGTTATTATGAATTGGGCTACAATGCACATTCTGGTGCAAATGTCTTTGTTGTAAAATAATTTTTGATCATCTGGGTATATACCTAGTAGAAGAATTGCAGAATTGAACAGTAGGTCTACTTCTAGTTCCTTGAGTGCTCTCCAAACTTCTTTCCAAAAAGGATGTACCCTGTTTCCCCGAAAATAAGACCTACCCAAAAAATAAGCCCTAGCAGGATTTCTATACATTTGTTAAATATAAGCCCTACCCCAATAATAAGACCTAGTAATAGGCGTGGCTATGCGGCATAAGGAAGACATCCCCTGAAAAGAAGCCCTAGTGTGTCCTCTTGAGAAAAAATAAATATAAGACAGTGTCTTATTTTGGGGGAAACACGGTATTAGCTTGCATTCCCACCACCAGTGTAGAACCGTTCCCTTCTCTCCGCACCCACGCCAACAGCTCTGGTTTTGGGATTTTGTGATGTGGGCTAATCTTACTGGAGTTAGATGAAACCTCAAAGTGGTTTTGATTTGCATTTCTCTGAAGATTAAGGATGAT
>NW_003854222.1:2882-3604 GCF_000181295.1 Otolemur garnettii
GTATTATCACTACACAAACATGAACTATGTATAAACTTCTTATGCTTACAGCTCCTATACAACTACAAAGCAGAAGTTAATTTTTGAATCAAATACACAAACCAAACCAATAATAACCAAATTAGCAACATTAATGTTATAAAAAATGCTGTGTTTTAGATAATTAATTTGTGCTTAAAACCTGACCACTGTACTCACTGCTACAGCATATAGATTCTTCCATGTGTGTCAGCCATGCGGACTTTAATGAAAGCTTTTATAACAGAATAAAACCACCAGGTAAAAAGTGAAAAGTCTATCAAAGTAGATGTTATGTCTCTATGATCCAAAAATCTATGAAATAGTTAAGAATGTGAAAATCTGATTTCTAAA
Organism: Otolemur garnettii; assembly: GCF_000181295.1. Classification (NCBI taxonomy): domain Eukaryota; kingdom Metazoa; phylum Chordata; class Mammalia; order Primates; family Galagidae; genus Otolemur; species Otolemur garnettii. Next base: position 3,255 of record NW_003854222.1, read on the forward strand.
ACCTAATCAGAAGTTCATTTTAAATTATAATCTATTATAAATTATTCCCAACATTTAAAATTTTATAGCCTATATTTCTCAGAATAACTGATCAACAATTATAGCTATAAAAAAAAGATACCTCTAAAGATATTTTACTTTATATTACTTATTTTATTTCTTTGAGACAGTCTTACTCCATCATGCTGGGTAGAGTGCTGTGGTGTCATAGTTCACAGCAACCTTAAACTCCTGGGCTCAAGCAATCCTCTTGTCTCAGCCTTCTAAATAGACAACCACCATAACACCTGGCCAGTTTTTCTATTTTTAGTAGAACCAAGGTCTTGCTCTTACTCAGGCTGGTCTTGAAC
>NW_003854223.1:0-1862 GCF_000181295.1 Otolemur garnettii
CACAACACTAAATAAAGAGAAAATGTTTTGAAAATTAGATAGGATTTTTGGGAAGACTCCAAATAAACTAGGAGAAAATGGTATAACATTTCAACATAAAAGTTGAAGAATGTTTTGTTTATAAAGTTTATCAAATATTCTGAAAAATAATATGGGTTAGGTGTTTGAATAAGTATTCAATAAACAAGATCATCACAGGCACACATGCTATGCTAAAAACTACATTATTTGTAGTGGTATTTGTATTGAAAACGGAATCTCGTTATACCTCATTTATATCACTGTATGCAACTGTCTACTCTGGTTTTAAAACCTGTGCATGAAGACTGCTTTGTGTTGTTTGTTTGTTGAGACTGGTTTCTGCTGTATGGCACAGGCTGGTTTGTTCATGTTCATATTAAGATATGAAGTTGCCATTACAAATGCCTCCAACCTTTAGAAGTTTATTTATTTATTTATTTTATTGTTTGGGATTTAGTGAGGGTACAAGAATTAGATTACACTGATTACATTTGTTAGGTGAAGTCCCTCTTATAACTGTGTCCTGCCCCCAAGGGGTGTTCCATACACTGTGACCTCCCATCGTCCTCCCACCTCCCCTCTCCCCTTCTTCCCTCTTCATGTTAGAGTTCAGTACATTAGATTCTTGCTTCTCCATTCTCGTGATGCTTTACTAGGAAGAGTGTGTTCCACCGTCATCGAGGTTAATACAAAAGATATAAAGTCTCATCTTTTTAATGGCTAAATAGTATTCCATAGTATACATATACTACAAGTTGTTAATTCATTCCTGGTTTGGTAGTCATTCAAGTTGTTTACAATTTAGTGATTGTAAATTGAGCTGCAATGAACAATCGAGTGCAAATGTCCTGGTGATAAAATAATTTTTTTTTTCCTGCTGGGTAGAGGCATAGTAATGTGATTGCAGGATCAAAAGGAAGGTCTAATTTGAGTTCTTTGAGGATTCTTCATATCTCCTTCCAAAAAGGCTGTATTAGTTTGCAGTCCCATCAGCAATGTAAAAGTGTTCCCTTCTCTCCAAGCCTTTAAAAGTTTAATGTGCTATCTGTTGTGCCACAGAGCCACCTTAGTTGCCTTCATGAAAACACAAGACTTATGCTTGCTTTTACAATCACAGGCTTTGAGATCAGATAATTCATGTTTCTGAGTGTAAAGTCTAACTCAGGCATTCTAGTTGTGTGGTCTTGGACAAATTACTCTTTGTACCACAGGGTGCTCATTTATAAAATTGGAATAGTCATGTTGCTCCCTTCAAAGAACTGTAGTTAAGATTAAATGAATTTGTATAGAAAGTATATACACTTGAGTCTAATAGATACAGTTTCCAATAAATGCTCACTAAAATATATTGGGGATTTTTTTTCTTTTTTCTTTCTTTTTCTTTGAAACAGAGCCTTAAGCTCTCCCCCTGGGTACAGTGCCATGGCATCACAGCTCACAGCAACCTCCAACTCCTGGGCTCAAGCAAGTCTTCTGCTTCAGCCTCCCAAGTAGCTGGGACCACAGGCAGCTGCCACAACACTCGGCTATTTTTTGGTTGCAGTCGTCGTTGTTTTGGAGGGCCCAGGCTGGATTCAAACCTGCCACCTTAGGTATATGTGGCTGGCACCTTAGCCACTTGAGCCACAGGCGCCAAGCCAATTTTTTCTTTAAAAAAAAAAGTCTTAGCACGTAAAGTAACTTTTTGTATTTTGTAAAGCTGAAGTCGGGCTTTTGTATACTTGTCACCAGGATGGTGAACACTGTACCTGGTAGGTAGATTTTTATCCCTCACTCCTCTCCACTCACCACCCTCCTTAGTTTTCTGTCTGTTCAACAACTTTATGGCCATATATATACCT
>NW_003854223.1:2518-3596 GCF_000181295.1 Otolemur garnettii
GTCAGCTGTATATGTACAAATATTTTCTCCTACTCTGTAGACTGCCTATTTCACCTGTCAATTATTTCCTTTGCTGTGTAGAATTTTTTGGTTTACTTAAATCCCTTTTATTTATTTTTGCTCCTTTAATTTATTCTAGGGACTTAGCCATACATTTTTTGCTTGGGTCAATTTCCTGAAGAGTTCTAGATTCTCTTCTAGAATTATTATGGTTTCAGGTTGTACACTGAAGTCTTTAATTCATCCTGTTGCTGTTTGTATATGGTAAATAATAGGGATCCAGTTTCATTCTTTTGCATGTGGCTATCGATCTTCCCAGCACCGTTTGTTGAATAGCATGTCCTTTCCACAGTGTCTGTTTCTGCTTTGTTGAGAATCAGTTAGGTCAAGCTCAAGAGCTTTATTTGTGGGTTCTTTATTCTTTTCCATGCGTCTTTGTGTCTACTTTTATACCAGACCATGCTGTTTTGATTATGATAGCTTAGTGATGCAATTGGAAGTCAGATAATGAAATATATGATACTTCTTGAATTGTTCTTTTCACTCACTATTGTATTAGCTATTTGTGCTGTCTTTTGCTTCCTTGTGAAGTTTAGCATTATATTTTCCATATTTGTGAAAAATGACTCAGGTATGTTGATGCAAATTGCATCAAATCTGTTTAATAAACATCTCAGACAATATAGACATTTTAACGATTTTTATTCTTCCTTTTTATTAGTATGGAATATTTTTACATCATCTATGATGTTTTTGTCAGTGTTTATAGTTCTCCTTGTAGGAATCTACCACTTCATTAGCTTTGTATATCTCTGGGGATTGTGTTTTCTTTGCACCTGTGTTTCTTTGTAAATGGCATTGAATTATTTATTTGACTCTCAGCATGACTATTATTATTACATGTAAATGCTGATGACTTGTGTACATTGATCTTGTAACTTGAGACTTTACTGAATTTATTTACTAATTCTATCAATCTTTTAGTGGAGTCTCTAAGGTTTTCTAGAAATAATTCTTTTGTTTAATATATTGTTTTATTTATTTCCATTTCATCTAGTTCTTCTTTGATTTTTTTTTT
>NW_003854224.1:0-3595 GCF_000181295.1 Otolemur garnettii
AGACCTGGAACACATCAATATATATCAATGTTTTTGGCTTCACATATCTCCCACATCTTATTACATTTCCAGTTTATTTAAATTATATGTGGTTGATTCTAATGCAATGTGGTAAGTATAGTGTAATGATGGCAGGAAGACTCTGTGTCACAGAGGAGAAGAAAGAATCCTTCCAAGCTTCTAGCATGGTTTACTAGAGGGATAGGGGTATTGAGTTAGAGAATACCAAAAAGTAAGCCAGTTTGACAAAGGGCAGGATGCATAATGAGGCCATGCTTATTGATTCATTTCTTGATGATTCTGAGTTGGAGATTCTGAGTTGGAGATTTCTAACATGGTAGAGATGTCCCAGAGGTAGTTGGTCATGAAACTAGGAATGAATGTGAAGTACAGCCAAGATGCCCAGAACCAAAATAAAGATATTAGCAACATCTGGATGCTGAAATTCTGGCAGACAAGAAAATACCAGGCAAGAGTACAGAACAAGAAGAAAAACTATCTGAGGAGGCAACTTGAGAAACAGCTCTTATGGGCAAACTAATGAAGAACTAATGAAGAAGTTAGGGTAAGGCTTGGCAAAGTAAGATATAAATTACGTGGTAAGGAGTAGGATAGAACCAGATTCATGTCTGGGGATTCTTTGAGTAACAAACGGTGTCTAATCCAGGAGAATTCTAATAATGACATCTTAAAAAATGCACCCTAGATGTGATGGTTTGGGTGTCAGGGATGGCCTTGCTAAGAGCAATTTCAGTAGAAAGTGGAAATAGGGGCCAGGTTTCCATGACAAGGGGAAAAAAACATTTGCAGGTTCTTATTGTAAAACATCTAGGTCTTACTCTAGGACATCAGAACCTCAAGAAATTTCACTTCACTGAAAATTCTGCTTACATTTATTTACTTAATTTTAATATGGTCCTTTACACCTCCCTAATCAATAATTTTTTTTTTGAGTAACACAAATTAATGAAACTGTGGGATCTGTGTTTATTAGAGCACACTTTAAGACCCACTGTAAGCCATACATATTTAGCTCTATCCAAGCACCTGCCCCAAGCTACACTTATAAGAAATCATCTCAGGGGGAGAGCAATAGAGATTTGTAATGGGAAATAACTCCTAAAAATTCAGAAATGACTATTTCCAAATGTCCTCCATTTATATAAGAATACGAATGTGCCTTGACATTTAGCTCAGTTGTATGTAGAAAAAAATGCTGAAAAGAGATGAAAAACAATATAGTTTCTGGAAGGATTTTTAGATTTATTCATCTAGATTTGAACAGAAATTAAATAATACCCTAGTATAATGTTCTGAGCCAGAGGCCAGCGAAAATGCTGATGTAAAAGAGTAAAACACTTGCTCTGTCATTCACAGTCTCCTCCAAATTGCCAGAAACAGTTATTTTCTTTCTTATAAAACCTCTTTTACTGGTGTGGAAAATATAATGCTATTAAGTAGCCAGGGACCTGTGTATTTAGAGTCCATTACAGTGGTGTCCTGGGACTTGTCACATAAAGGTTCTGGCTCAGAGGCACTTTTTTATAACATGATACATGAATATGTGAATATGTTAGTAAGAATATTATTTTTGTATCCTCTCTCCTGCCAATTATTAATATAAGCCTTATTTATGTGTGAGTGATGCAGGACAGAGGGAGTCCCCTCTTTTTATTTTTCTTCTTCAGGAATAAAATAATTTGCTGTAACGTAAATGGAAAAATATAATATAGACAAGCAAAATCACTGGTGCTAGAAACACCTCTACCACAGTGAATCATCAGGCAATACATTTTTCATGTATATAAATATCAAAAATTCTCCCTCAATTGCCATTGTCCATTTTATCTCCAAGACCTTTGAATCAAAATAATTTGCCATCTGAAGCCCCTGAAATAAACAGAAACTGAACACCAACTTAGGAATCCGTAGATAGTTCTTAGTCATAATAGCCATATTTTAGGGCCTCACTGGACACACTCATATGTATTATCTGTTCTCCAGGCATTGGTTAATTCATTCCTCACATCCTGGTTCACAGTGAAAAATAGAAAACACAACTAAAATGTCAGATAGGCCCCATGACAAAATCAAAAGAGGTTGTAGCAATTACAAAAATCTCCTTTATATTTTTCCTTTACTAGACATTCCTAGTCTCTCCCATAAAAAACAAGGACGTGAAGCAATGGAAACATGAGTCAAATACATCCACAGACATCTACTGATCACCTGATCTGTGCATATCACTCACCAGGTGCTTTGGGGATAAAGGAATAATGCAATGATCCTCACCTTCAAGGGCTGCAAACTAAATAAAGGCATGAATGCACAGGTGTGCATCTTGGAATTGATTCTAAAATTGGATTTTCTCTGAAGTTCCATATGCATATTACTAAAAACCATTTAAACTCCCACCTTTTCTTCCTTCCTGCAACAGCTAGCTCACAACCAACATCTCAACTTTCTATGTCAGGGATACCATTCAATTATAATGGAATAAAAGGCATAAGCAAAACAAACAAAAATATGCCTACCTCAGTGAAGAAGAAGAAGAAAAAAGTCCTGTTATTTCTTTAAAGGTAATAGCAGTGGAGTGGCAATGCTGATAAAAATGTTATCATTTCTTAAGTACTTATTATCTGTCAGGCAGAAAACTTAGAGCTTTACAAATCTTAATTAGGTCTGCCAAGAACTATTTAAGACAGAGGAAATCCTCATTTTACTAACAGAAAGCAATGATAATAAATATTAAGCAACTTGTCCAAAGTGATGAAGCCAGGAAACAGGGGATCTGGAGTCCAAACTCGCATTCCTAAGTGCTCTACTACACCGTCTCACCTATGTGTGTCACTCCAGACTTCATAAAATCCATGGAACACATCAAACAGACTCCTAAACTGTTGGCTGGATCCAATAGCAAGAAACTCTCTTATTGCCTCTTAGTAAAGCAAAATTGCATGATTTGTTTTGATACTGCATTTCTCAAAGGTAGAAAATCACTACACAAGCTCCACTTAAAAATGTAATGTTGGGGCCCAGTGGAGAGTCTATAATCCAGTGCTTTGGGAGGGAGAAGCTGGAGGCTTACTTGAGGATAGGACTTCAAGACCAGCCAGCAAAACACAGAGGGCCCTCATCTTTGGGGGAAAAAAAAAGAAAAATTAGCCAAGTGTGGTGGTGCACTCCTGTAGTCTCAGCTACTCAGGAGGCAGGAGGAACACTTGAGCCCAGGAGTTCCAGGCTTCAGTGAGATATTATTAGGCATGGTATACCAGTCTGGGGGGCAATATGAGACCCTCTCTTTAAAAAAAAAAAAGAAAAGAAAAGAAAAATAGGAAAAAAAAAAGCAATGTTAACTCTTTTTCCACCAAGGAAATCATCTATAAATATATTATTTCCTCTCCTTGCACAGATCTATAATGGTGACACAAATGACCTTATGTGATTTCCAAGGTTAAGTAATGAAAATTTTTCTGCTTCCACCTTGATGTTCTGGGATGCTCACCCTGAGAACTCCACTGCCACACCGTATAGATGTCAAGCGGCCACATGAAAAGAACATACACAGGTGGTCTGGTCACACCCCAGCTAAGGC
>NW_003854225.1:0-3592 GCF_000181295.1 Otolemur garnettii
TGTGTGTGTGTGTGTGTGTGTGTGTATTTCCACATCTTGTATGCCAAATGCATGGAAAATTCTTTCTCAAGTTTGTAAAACACACAGCTGACTAGAACCCAAGTCTTGTAAAATTCCAACTCTATTTATCACCTTCAGCTTCTACAAGGTTCCCAGTTCATCACAGGTAGTCAAATCCAAGAAACAGGACAAGACCAATAAATACTTCCTTACTGCTCCAAATACTACTGTAATCTTTTAGAGAGTGCAACAATATATCCCAGTTTGCCAGAGGCTGCCCCTATCCTGAATAGGGTGAATTAATAAATGTGACATTCAAGTTCTTTATGTAGATACTTCTATAGTTCTTTCTAGTCGGTGACTTTTGTCTTTCCCCAATATTACTACTCATACAGTAAATATACATACACTAGAAGTAAAGGTTTGTTGTTCTGCAAGCCTGTGCATAGCCCATAAGATAATTTCTTTATGCACATCCTATATGATATTTTCATACTTTCCTTATAACTAATGCTTAGCTTGCCTAGTCTGTGGAAGTGCTTTGCCTCTGTCATTCCCTGGCAAGTGAGTTGCACCCGTAATGGCTAAGTGGCTGGCCCTGGACTGAAAACTCTGTAGCCATTCTTCTCTCAACATCAAGTGGAACAGCATCCAAAGTTCTGCTAATGAAAATGAGTATAAATCAGAACTAAATTCCAGACTAATTCTTCAGTAATACCACATCACAGGTGCCAACACTCAATTAAGTGAAAAAAAAATAAGCAGCCAATCCCCAACATCTATCAAATCATCTGTATTTTTCTACAATAAATCCTCAATGTGATTATTATATTTCACCTTGATTTAAGATGACAACTTCTGCATTCCCTAAACATTAATTATAGCTAGATTTTCCTCTTCTCTGTGATAGCAAATAGGTAATTAGATGATCAATTCCAGCATCCTGCCACTTATCTCATTGGGGGCATTTAAAACAATTAGCTCATCTATTTGTTCCCTTTAAAGAATACCAAGGACGGCTCCCTGTGTCTGTTTGGAGGAAATATCACTAAAAGTGCCAAATGTGGGGAATAAAGTGCAGTGTAGCACATAATGGGGTACAATTCACAGCCAACAGAATTTTAGATCTGAGGGAATCCTCAAATGGTTCTGATGCTTCTGTCCAAAATTCCCTCCCAAGGTGCAGGATTCAGAAGACTAAGAAAAAAACATACTGATACAAAAAATAAACTTTTCTTTATTAATTTGCCATTCAAATTCTTTGTTTATTGTTTAAGGCTAGTACTTTTTGCTATAGGGTCTTGACAAGATAATGAAACATGAAAACATATATTAGAAAAACCAAGAACATTTATAATTGAAACAACATGAAGAGTACTTTTTTAAAAAAAAATACAGAATCTGCCTCCTTCCCATCCATATTTATTCTGAGCAAAGATTTGCAGATAATGCATCCAGGATATTTTTAATGATGATACCTGGTGAAGAAAGTACTGGATAATAAGAACAAATATCTTGGGTTTAGGTTGAAATAAATTTTTTAAAATTTGGTTTTTGTTGCTACATCTTTATATAAACTGGAATATTTACAAGGATTTTTAAGGCATGGAGTTTCATGGGATACAGATGGAGAGCCAGTAACTTCGATTTTAAAATTGGCTTTACTTTTTTTTAAACCATCTTTAATTGCTAAGGGACCTACATAGAAATTGTCTTACTTGAAAAAAACCTTTCTTTTTTCCTGATTTCATTGATGTAGAAGTTAAAAGCTTCTACCTTTCCTCCCAGGTCAGTACATCAACTGAAAATACTTTTAAAGAGGACAGAGGCACACAGTAATTCATTTTTTAAAGTTGTAGAAAAGGATGTGCTCTGGGGGGAAAAATATACCCTCACAAAGTTTTACAAAGGTGGGGAAAAAGATGCCTTGTGTACAGCCTAACAACTGAGTCAATGCTGAATCTACCCGACTGATGGTCTTCACGGTGTAATTTAGGTAGTTCTGGAAAGACCCCTTTGCCTGGAAATACTCCTTCTCCACAAGTCAGGATCTTAACTTTGTAGAATTTTGAATGATGTGGAACTTCAGAAACCTTGTAAGGTAAACCATATTGAGCTATTAACAACATAACATCCAAACTGTTGTTTATGTTCCAGCTTAATAGCTACTGAAGAGAGGAAGTCTTTGTGGTAACTAAGACGTAAGATTGGAGGCAAGAAATAAAATCCTAAGAGGAAAAGTAAAAACCTAAAATAAAATCTGTGCCACTTTACCATCTTGTTCTAGGACTGCTTGGGGGCAATACTATTTAAATTCCTGAAAGTAGATATTTGGTTAGTTTCTGGGTTTCTGCATCCAGTTTCTTACTGGATCCTAATTAGATGATGGGGAACGTCTCATACTTGCCATCAATCCTTTACCTATCTTGGCCGTGGAAATAGAACAGAGTGAAGTGAACAGAACATGTGCTTCAATATGAAGCTGACTGGGTTTGAGCCTCTCTGCATTTCTATCTGTATGACTCAGAGCAGTCATTTGACCTCTCTAATGTTTAATGATTTAATTTGTAAATAATGATTGTGGGATTTGACACCCTCGTGCTGAGTACTTAGCACACACAAAGCGATCAAGAAATAGCAATTAATACTTAGAAGTAGCAGACAAGATTTGCTTGGATGGCAATTTTAGAAATGTATCTCGCCTTCAAATATTTCAGAATAAAACTGTAGACCTTTTATTCCTACTTCTGTAGGTCAAAGTTTATAGTCTCAGTATCAGGTTCAGAGTTATAGTGAAGTAAGTAGCAGGTGGACAGATTCCTTGAACTAAAGGAACAGTTGGAGATTTATTTAACCTAGAATTTTTACTTAAAACTATCAGTTGAACAGAGAGTAGGGAAAAAAATGTGGTTTGAAGTTATCAAATGAACAAGAATAATTGGAGACTTAAGAGTTTGCCTCTGCAAATTTTAAGATGTTGTTCCATAACTGTGTTCGTTAAGCTGCCCTCTGCACTAATTTTAATTTGTAGAATCTACCAGCCTGGGCTGGGCACAGTGGCTCATGCCTGTAATCCTAGTACTCTGGGAGGCCGAGACAGGTGGATTTCCCTGAGCTTACAGGTTGGAGATGAGCGTGAGCAAGACCAAGACCCTGTCTCAAAAAAATAGATGGATGTTGAGGCAGGCACCTATAATCCCAGATACTCGGGAGGCTGAGAAAAGAGGATCGCTTAAACCTAAGAGTTTGAGGTTGCTATGAGCTATGATACCATAGCACTCTACCAAGGGCGACGAAGTGAGACTCTGTCTCAAAAAATAATAATAATAATCTACCAGTCTATTCTCGATTCCAGTATTAATTTGTCTTTCAGTGTTTCCTGATTTCCCCATTCAATCAGCACCCTTCATCTTTCATTGCAGCATGCCAGTGATAGATCTTACTGGCTTTTACATCTTTCATTCTTCAAATAATGTATAATTTGGGAAAAATTTCTCAGGATTTTCCTCTATTGTGAGCACGTGATCTACAGTTTTCTGGAAAGATGTTTGGTCACTGCTCTGGTAGAAATATCTTCCAGAAATGACCCTCT
>NW_003854226.1:0-396 GCF_000181295.1 Otolemur garnettii
GAAGTGGAGAGGACTGTGGCAATCTGAGGTCCCCGTTCCACCTAGGGTGACAGCTTGAGACTCTGCCTCAAAAATAAAATAAAATAATAATAATAAAATAAAATAAAATAAAATAAAATAAAAAACAAGAACTATACACTCTTGCAGATCACTTCTCTTTTGGAGTACTCCCTTTTCTGAAATGTTTCACTCTTTTCTTTTTGAAAAGATATCAGAACCTTGTTTCAGTGTAACCCTTCCCTTCCGCAGGGTTTGTTTAATCTAGTGAAGGGCAAAACTAAATTGTCTACAAAGGCCCAACAAGTGATGTTCAAGGGGGAACCCTGAGAAGTAAATCACTAGAGAAGACTGTGATCTGCCAGAAATTTTCAAACCAAACCTGACTGTGGACCAGAT
>NW_003854226.1:3212-3585 GCF_000181295.1 Otolemur garnettii
GAGGTATGAGCACCAAGTCAAATATATCATTTTTTAGCATTGTGGAGTCAACCTCCTCACAGCAACCTCAAACTTCTGCCTCTCAGCCTTCTGAGTAGCTGGACTAGAGGCACACCATCACACTTGGCTAAATTTTCTATTTTTGTTAGAGCTGGGGGTCTCTCTCAGACTCCTGAGCTCAAGCAATCCTCCTGCCTCAGGCTTCCAGAGTGCTGGGATCACAGTCGTGAGCCACTGAGCCCAGCCAGAGTGCTGTGTTTTGAAATCATATTTGTGTTGGTTCGTTCTTTAAATAAAATTTAAAACACTTTTAAACCATATAAAAAGTCCTTTTAGTTTAATATAACCTATGTTCAGCCCTAGACTAAAGCCA
>NW_003854227.1:0-3584 GCF_000181295.1 Otolemur garnettii
AAGGTGGGGGACCTCATAGCAAGGGTGTCACCCACAAGTGCCTCCACTGAGGTGATGGAGGGACCAAGGTGGGGGACCTCATAGCAGAGGTGTCACCCACAGGTGCCTCCACTGAGGTGATGGAGGGACCAAGGTGGGGGACCTCACAGCAGGGGTGTCACCCGTAGGTACCTCCACTGAGGTGATGGAGGGACCAAGGTGGGACCTCGTAGCAGGGGTGTCACCCACAGGTACCTCTACTGAGGTGATGGGAGGGACCAAGGTCGGACCTCATCACAGGGGTGTCACCCACAAGTGCCTCCACTGAGGTGATGGAGGGACCAAGGTGGGACTTCATAGCAAGGGTGTCACCCGCAGGTGCCTCCAATGAGGTGATGGAGGGACTAAGGTGGGACCTCATAGCAGGGGTGTCACCCACAAGTGCCTCCACTGAGGTAATGGAGGGACGAAGGTGGGGGACCTCGTTGCGGGGGTGTCACCCACAGGTACCTCCACTGAGGTGATGGAGGACCAAGGTCGAACCTCATAGCAGAGGAGTCATCCCCAGATGCCTCCAATGAGGTGACAGAGGCCACCTGAGAAGGCCAGCACTCTGTAAACCTGACATCAGTCTGTCCCCAAGTGAGAGCGTGTGCCAGCCCTTAACTCCATCCCATTCTTTTTCTCTGAGTCTTGTCTACATGCTTTTTCCAGAATAGATCTTCTGGGTATTCCCTTAGCCTAGCTGAGGCTTGGGAGCTGGGTACAATATTTCTCCATCCCCTATAGGTATGAGCAGAGGGTAAATGTTCAGTGTGTTGTATTGAATGTGCTCAAATCTAAGTTTAGAAATGCAGATTTTCAGATATTAAAATATAACAATGAAGACTTTGTTTCTTAACCTGTGATCTGTGAAGGGATTTCTCTAGGCATCCTTTCAAATGGTACAAAAGTTTTCATGCTGAGTACAAACGTTCAGTTTTCTGGGAGCAAGGTAATTAACTGTCATCAGCTTCTCAATAGGACGTGCTATCCAAAACAGGAGCTCTACTACCCAAAACTCTAAAGTTTGCAAAAAGGTGGAGAGAACTGATTTTTAGTAAGTAGGTTATGTTTCTGCAGACTCAACAATGCTCTTTGTTACGTAAGGCCCCTGTCTGGGAGGTCAGTGGGGCATTGCTGTAGATCTCAATTTCTTCTAAAGCAACATTTATAGGATTTGTTTATGCCAGAGAATCCACCTTACTGGTCACACTCTGATGGACATGGGCCCAGCAAGATGCAACTCTGGAAAAGAAGTGGAGTCTGTCTAGGAAAAGCACCTGCCCAAATTAGCTCCCATCCCAAAAGTCAGGGTAAAGAAATACTTGAGGGCTTCCTCAATTTCCTTGAGAGCACTCTCAAGTCCTTTGAGATTTAAATCATTCTGATTTAAAGGGCCTCTTTTGACACATCAATGCGAGTCCTTGTTCTTCAATAATTAACTGATCTGATGGGGCCAGATCCTCATTTCTCAGAATCCTGCATCTGAGGATAAGATCACAGTTTCACACTTCAGTTCGCCTCGTGGGCACATTGGCACATGGGATATTGACACCCGGGGTGGGTGAGACCAAAGATTAAGCAGGAAGGGTGTCTAAGGGCAGATCTTTTATAATCAGTTAATTAGTGAATATTTCACACTGCTGTATTCTAACAAGTGTGTAACTGCTGTGACTCAGATAATAAATATTCAAATAATTAGGACCCCTCCTTGTACATCAAAATGTTAGCAGCAGTGATCTCCACGCAGTGGCTGGAGGGTACAGAAAACGATAGCTGACATTACTGTTAGCCATGCGCGCTAGCACTTTGCAAGCATGACCTCATTTAGTAGTCACAGAAACCCCTCGAGAGAGCTACTATTATTTTCCTTCTTTTCAGATGAGGCACCTGAGGTTTAAATAGGATGAAATATTTAGCCAAGGTCATGTTGGTAAGTGACAGGGTTTTAATGTGGCTTGTCTGACTTCAGATCTCAGACCCTTAACCTCCCCACTTAGTTGTATTTTTTTCTTTTGTACAAGAAAATGTTTTACTAGTGCCCTAGAGGAAGAAATTGTCGTTTCCTTAAACCACAGTGCACAATTATCACCCTGAATAGTTTTTGAAAGTTGTGTTCCACAATCTGTTTATGGTACATTTGATAACTCCCACTTGTCACAGCTTATATCTATGGACTTTTATGAGAACTGGTTCTTAAATTTCCCTTTTTTTTTTTTTTTAGAAAGAGAGTCTCACTGTATGGCTCTTGGCAGAACACTGTGGCATCACAGCTCACAGCAACCTCAGACTCTTGGGCTTAAGTAATTCTCTTGCCTCAGCCTCCCAAAGAGCTGGGACTACAGGCGCCCACCACAACGCCCAGCTATTTTTTTGTTGTAGTTATCATTCTTGTTTGGCAGGTCCAGGCTGGGTTCAAACGTACCAGTTCTGATGAATGTGGCCGGTGCCATCGCCGCTGAGCTACAGGTGCTGAGCCTAAATTTCTTTATTTTTTAATGGGCATTTAGCCAAAGGTTTTAAACCACTAGCCAAACTGTTGCTGGGAGCCTGTGGCTTCTGTTGCTTTACAATTTCCTCTTTTGGCAGGAATACCCCTCACTTCTCCTTCTAAGCTCTTTAAAGCAGAGAGGCCACATGGAAAGCCGAACCAGACAGGAAAGGCCAGAAACTGCTTTTCATATGTAGGGGACGGGAGGAACTTAATCAGAATTTGTATTTCTTCACTTGTAAAATATATGTTCATATTCTTTTATCCTTTGTTCATTAGATCTTAAATATTATCTGTATAGATTTTCATTCATTTTATGTGTTATTAACAGTAACATTTTATTCATAGTAAAGCAACCTGGAAATTTCTGTAAGGTGCCTTGAGGAAGCTAGAGGACCAGAACCATCCTGGGGGGGATGCTGGAGCGGGGGAATACTTTAGACAGGCTTTGGAAATGATAGGGATGGAATGAGAACATGGCCCCAGGAAGCCGACTGGGGAGCGCAGTACACCCAGAAGCCACTAATGTTTCCCTGTCCTACAACAATGTTGGTGGCAGCCCTCTGGCAATGCTAGTGGTGCCCAGCACAAAAAGAGCTCGTCCAAGCTGTCGTGCCGTCAACGCTGGAGCATCTGGACACATCCGGCACTGGGGAGGCTGCACACTGGTGTGCCAAGGACAGTCACATAGCCTCCTACACGCCCCATAGCAGCACACCACGGCTTACTGCACACTGCTTAGACTGTTCAGTTTTCTATCCAACAAGCTAGTAATCCTGGACTAAGTAAACCCATGGATGAAGGGATTCCAAAGGATACAAGAAAGAATTTCTTGGCCAGGCTCAGTGGCTCACGTCTATTATCCTAGCACTCTGGTAGTCTGAGGCAGAAGGATCACTTGAGGTCAGAAGTTCAAGACCAGCAGAGCAGGAGCAAGACCTGTCTCTACTAAAATTTAAAAAAACTAGCTAGGAGTGGTGGCAGGCTCCTGTAGTCCCACCTACTCTGGAGGCTGAGACAGGAGGATCCTTCGAGCCCAGGAGTTTGAGGTTGCTATAAGCTAGGCTAACAC
>NW_003854228.1:0-3579 GCF_000181295.1 Otolemur garnettii
ATAAGATTAACAGAATGGAAGAAAGGAGGAAATTAGGATTTCAAGATATTATTCAAAAGATATCTCAAGAAATTATTCCAAAGATGTCTCAAGAATTCAACAATTTCAAAGATAAAAAGACCAAAGACTTTGAAACATTGAGGAAAAAGTTTGCAGCCCTCAAAGATCTGAAAACATAGTAGAATACCTCGGTAACAGAATGGAACAGGCAGAAGAAAGGATCTCTGACAGTGAAGACAAAGATTTCAAATGACCCCAAGAGCTCAATGATGAAAAGAAATGGAGAGCAAAAAGAGATCTTTCTCTCAGAGAGCTCTGGGATAATTCTAAGAAAACTAATATTCACCTTATACGAATCCCTGAAGGCGATGAAGTTGCTTCACAAAACACAGAGGCTCTTCTTCATGAAATTATGAAAGAAAACTTTCCAGACATGCCAAGAGATTCTGAAATTCAGATAGCAGATAGTTTCAGAACCCCAGCACGACTCAACCCAAACAAGACATCCCCCAGGCACATCATAATTAACTTCACTAAAGTTAATATGAAAGAGAAAATTCTGAAAGTAGTTAGACGTAAGAAAACCACAACATACAAGGGGAAGAGTATTAGGATGACTGCAGATCCCTCTGCTGAAACCTTTCAGGATGGTCATTGACTTTGAATCTCTTAAAAGGAGATAACTTTCAACCGAAGATCTTGTATCCAGCTAAACTGAGTTTCATTTATGATGGAGAAATTAAATATTTTAGTGACATTCACATGTTGAAGAAATTTGCCTTAACTAAACCAGCTCTACAGGAAATTCTCAAACTTATCCTTCATAATGACCAGTGCAATCCTCGACCACAAAAGTAAACACACTAAGAAACTTTTGATCAAATTCCAACTTCCACTTCCACAATAGCAAAAGGATTAAAAATATCTACTGGAATTTTGATCAACTCGATGCCCAAAATTTTAGCAAGCTTATCAATAATTTCAATCAATGTGAATGGCTTAAATTGTCCTCTACAGAGGCACAGATTGGCTGATTGGATACAGAAACTCAGACCGGACATCTGTGTATTCAAGAATCGCATCTTACTTTAAAAGATAAATATAGACTCAAGGTGAAGGGATGGTCATCTAGATTCCAGGAAAATGGAAAGCAGAAAAAAGCAGGTGTTGCACTTTTATTCACAGATACAATTGAGTTTAAACAAACAAAAGTAACCAAGGATAAGGATGGCCATTTTATGTCAGTTAAGGGTAATACTCAATATGATGAGATCTCAATAATCAATATCCATGCACCCAACCAGAATGCACCTCAATTTATAAGAGATACTCTAACTGGCATGAGCAACTTGATCTCTCCCAGGTCCATCATAGTCGGAGATTTTAACACTCCTTTGGCAGTGTTGGACAGATCCTCCAATAAGAAGCTTAGCAAAGAAATTTTAGATTTAAATTTAACTATTCAACTTTGGACCTAACAGACATCCACAGAACATTTCATCCTAACAAAACTACACATTTTGCTCATCAGTCCATGGAACATACTCCAAAATCAATCACATCTTAGGTCATAAGTCTAACCTGAGTAAATTTAAAAGAATAGAAATTATTCCATGCATCTTCTTGGATCATCATGGAATAAAAGTTGAACTGAGTAATAACAGGAATTTGCAGTCTCATATAAAAACATGGAAGCTAAATAACCTTCTACTGAATGATAGAAGGGTCAGAAACGAGATCAAGAAGGAAATTACCAAATTTTTAGAAGAAAATGATAATGAAGACACAAGTTATCAGAACCTCTGGGATTCCACAAGGGCAGTCCCAAGAGGGAAATTTATAGCATTTCAAGCTTTCCACAAGAGAACAGAGAGGAAGTTAACAACTTAATGGGATATCTCAAGCAACTGGAAAAGGAAGAATATTTCAATCTCAAATGTAGCAGAAGAAAAGAAATGAACAAAATTAGAGCAGAATTAAATGAAATTGAAAACAAAATGATTATACAACAGATCAATAAATCAAAAAGTTGTTTTTTTTAATTTGTTTTTTGAAAAGGTCAATAAAATAGATAAACCTTTGTCCAACCTAACCAAGAAAAAAAAGAGTAAAATCTCCAATCTCATCAATCAGAAATGGTAAAGATGAAATAACAACAGACCCCTTAGAAATTCAAAAAGTTCTTCATGAATATTACAAGAAACTTTATTCCTGGAAATATGAAAATCTAAAGGAATTTGACCAGTACTTGGAAGTGCACCACCTCCCATAACTTAGCCAGAATGAAGTAGAAATGTTGAACAGGCCTATATCAAGTTCTGAAATAGCATCAACTATACAAAATCTCCCTAAAAAGAAAAGCCTGGGACCAGATGGCTTCACATCAGAATTCTACCAAACCTTCCAAGAGGAACTAGTACCTATATTACTCAATCCTTTTCCAAAATATAGAAAAAGACGGAATACTACCTAGCACATTCTATGAAGCAAACATTACCTTGATCCCCAAACCAGGAAAAGACCCAACAAGAAAAGAAAATTATAGACCAATATCACTAATGAATATTGATGCAAAAATATTGAACAAGATCCTAACAAACAGAATCCAGCAACACATCAAACCAATTATAGATCACGACCAAGTGTGTTTTATCCCAGGATCTCAAGGATGATTCAACATATTTATATCTATAAATGTAATTCATTACATAAACAAATTAAAAACAAAGGCCATATGATTCTCTCAATTGATGCAGGAAAAGCTTTTGATAATATCCAGCATCCCTTCATGATCAAAACACTTAAAAAATTGGTATAAAAGGGACATTTCTTAAACTGATAGAGGGCATCTACTGCAAAACATCAGACTGTATAGTATTGAATGGAGTTAAATTGAAATCAATTCCACTCAGATCAGGAACCAGGCAAGGTTGTCCATTGTTTCCACTGCTCTTTATCATTGTAATAGAATTTTTAGCCATCACAATTAGGGAAGAAAAGGTGATTAAGGGCACCCATATAGGATCAGAAGTGATTAAACTTTCACTTTTCACAGATGATATGATTGTAAATCTGGAAAACACCAGGGATGCGACTACAGAACTCCTAGAAGTGATCAAGGAATACAGCTGATTGTCAGGTTACAAAATCAACACTCATAAATGTGTAGACTTTATATATACCAACAGCAGCCAAGCTGAGAAAACAGTCAAAAACTCTATCTCGTTCATAGTAGTGCCAAAGAAGATGAAATATTTGGGAGTTTACCTAACAAAGAATGTGAAAGATCTGTATAAAGAGAACTATGAAACTCTAAGGAAAGTAATAGCTGAAAATGTTAACAAATGGAATGACATACCATGCTCATCGCTGGGAAGAATCAACATTGTTAAAATGTCCACATGACCCAAAGCAATATATAATTTTAATGCAATTCCTATTAAGGCCCCATTGTCATATTTTAAAGATCTTGAAAAAATAATACTTCATTTTATATGGAATCAGAAAAAACCTTGAATAGCAAAGACATTACTCAGGAATAAAAACAAAGCAGGAGGAATCACGCTACCAGACCTCAGA
>NW_003854229.1:0-3578 GCF_000181295.1 Otolemur garnettii
GATGTCTACTCAATCTCCATGATTTTTATGATATCATTCAACTGAAGAATGACTTCAGAATAAGGGTTACTAAGGACATGAAGCTTCCAAGTAAGCCAAAGAGAAAATGACCATACTGATACACTGAGAAGTAATTAAAGAACATAAAATAAAAATTAAAAATTAGAAAAACAGAAACAGAGAGAGAGGGAGAACTAAGGATTCAGGACCAATAAGAAGCCACCATCACCTGACTCCTGTCCTCACTGTCCTAGGGTGGGAGGGGGGACACTGGTCTTCCTCCCTCTGCACCAACACCCTGAAAGGAGGCCAGAGGGACCCCGCCCCGTACAGAGCTTTAGCCTCTGGGGACACTGTAGCACCCTGGCAGCTTCTGCTGTCCCGTGGTGTCCAGTCCCTGGCCAGTCCCTAGTGAGGGCATGGGCTGGAGCTGGGGGATGTGTTCACATCGGTGACACAGCCTGTGCCTCCCAGGGACCCACCATGACTACCTGCTCTTTGCCCTTAATGCCCCAGTCCAGAGAAGGTCCCCTGGGTTTTTCCTCCAGGGTCGGCTTCCAAATGGAGCAGAGTGTTTCTGCCTCTCCTTACCCCAATGGCATTTACACTAGTAGTTACTAAAGGAATTCAAGAAATATGTTCCCCTTATTTGTTTTTTTCCAGAATAAGAGGCAGATTATAGCGTTCTCCATGACCCTGCTGTTGGGCCGAACCAAGTGTGGGAAATTTGAGGATGACATTGACAACTGCCCCTTGGAAGAAAGCCCAGAGCCGAACAATGTAAGACCAGACACCAGCTTCCCACACTTATGCAGCTGCAGGGGCTGCATGGAGGCAGGGTGGGGGCCTGAGAGCAGCTGACAAGACTTTTCCGTGGGGGTGTGGAGGAGGAGCCACAGCAGCTCTGCCAGGCTGCCTAGCCTGTGCCTTAGCGGGGGCCCTGCCGGACAGGCAGCTTGGGGTTCTCTTGCAGTCCCTGGCCGGTCCTCAAACTCTACCCCTCACACCAGTGCAGCTGCCTGCACCCAGGGCACACGGCCTTCAGACTGTTTCTGTCCCCCGGGTCCTGTTCTTCTCAGCTCCAGTAGAAAGTTTCTCGCTCTGGTCCTCATTATCCCCTCTTTCCAGTCTTCTGGAGAATCCTGGTAGGGATTGGGCCTCACCTTGACCTGCTGACGTTCTCAGGCTCCCCCTGCAGTGACCCAGACCCTGAGAGGGGTAGAGGGTGAGGAGAGGTCCCACTGCCCTGTCTCTGCTGTGGCCTGCTGAGTGGCGGCAGTGCTGGGCATGGTGAAGTCCAACCTGGAGGCCACACCTAGGGTTCAGTAGATCCCCTCATCAGAGGAAGGAAGCATCCCTATGCTGCTCCTGAGGGCAGGGGACACACCAGACAATGTAGGGTTCCCCTAGAGGCCACTGGCTGGGGGAGGGGATGGACATAGGTGCTCCTGGGTCAGGAAGGAGCCCCAGCTCACAGCGGAAGCTGGGAACAGCTCTGGGCTTATGCCAGGTGTGTGTGTGTGGGGGAAACGCCACGTGGAGGGGGGTGCACGTCTGGAGCATCCAGGAACAGGAAAGGTTGACATGGACCCTGTGCTTCTTTCCTCCAGACCTTCGTCTGCTTCTTCACTGTCAGCACCCAGCCCTGGGTCACACAGTTCCAGCTCCTGGAAAAGACCTGCTCAGAGGAGTTCCCCTGAGGGAGACTCCCACATGCCAGGTCGCATGCTGCTCTCTCCTCCTGCGGCCATAGCAGTGCCCTGGAGGTGGCTCTGCAGTGGCACAGCAGCTCTGTGCTTGTTTGCGATTATTTTCTAGGTGTTAGCAGTTCGTGCCCAGGTATTCTTCCTAAGAGAAACTCTTTGTTGTCCAAGTTCTTCGTGCAGAATAGATCTTAAAGACCAGCATTTTAAAAAGCTTTGTGTGCCTGGTTGGGGGTGCTGGGCAGTTGGTTGAGTCACTTAACAGGGTGGCCTCATGGGCTTGGTCAGGATGTGGTCCTCGTCCCCTTTGGTCCTCCTGAGCCGGGCCGGGGTAGCATCTGAGATACTGTGCCAGCTCTCAGTGCTGGTGCCAAGTCCAGAGCTCCAATAACTGTGGCTTCCTGTAGCATAGACGTGCCTGACGGAGCAGCCCAGGGCTCCAGGGCTCCTTGTGCCACATGTGCGTTTTCACTAATCTGTAGGACATCTGTGCACAATCAGTTTGAGAAACACTAGAGTCCCAA
This sequence comes from Otolemur garnettii, assembly GCF_000181295.1. Taxonomy (NCBI): domain Eukaryota; kingdom Metazoa; phylum Chordata; class Mammalia; order Primates; family Galagidae; genus Otolemur; species Otolemur garnettii. The sequence goes on from NW_003854229.1 coordinate 2,228, forward strand.
CAGGAGCTGACACCCCAGGCTCCCCGATGGCATTCTGGGTACACATTCTGTAAAGACCTAAAGACTATTTAGCCTTTGTGGGCCATGTGGTCTCTTTCTCAACTGCTTAATATTGCTGTGTATATTGAGCACAGCCATAGACAATGTGTGAAGTGGTTGTGTTCCAGTGAGACCTTGTTTACACTAGCTGGTGAGTGGGGGGTGCACTCAGCCCTCGGACCCAGTTTGCCTTGACCTCAGAGCCCTCTGGGTGTAGCTGCAGAAGGGACCCTGAGTCCCACCAACCTTCAGCTCCCAGCACAAGCACCTGTACCTTCCCCAGAACGGCTCGGGCTTCTGTGTACCTGGAGCTCTTTCAGAGAGCAGGTGGCCCCCAGGAATGGGAGAGGCCAGGTCTATGGGTCACACTCCACCACTGGGAGGAAGGCAGAAAGTGTCCCAGTCTCCCCACCCCAGGGTACCCTGAGCTTCCCCATTGGGATGAGCCCCGTGGCCTGCAATGACCACTGGTAATAGGAAAGTTGATATTTTCCCCTTTCTCCCTTGTGTCTCCTGGTATCGTCCTCATATATGCTACCTATCCTCATCAGTCTGTGTTTCCAGCTCGGCTAATGGGAGAATCAGATCAAGACAGATGCTGTGTTTAGACCCTCACCTCGGAGCATGTCCACCATAGAGACAGGCGGTGGGTGAGCCCCAGATCTGACATTCCAGGCAAAGCTAAGGGAGGGCCAGGTCAGGGTCTCTTGCAGGCCCCCAGTGCTGAGGTGGGCACAGCTTCTTCTTTTTGTCCCTATGTGGGACTCTGGAGCCCTCAGAGCCCTTCCCTGCCATGTCCAGATGTGAGCAGATTCTTGCTTTGACCCACCCTAACCTGTCCTGTCTGCTCCACGGTCAGTCTTCCATTGACTATGACCCAGCAGACAAGAGCTCAGGGAGCTCTCTACCCACTTTGGCTCCACCACGCGTCTTCCAGAGAGTCATTCACTCATTGCACTCGACCACCACGTCTGAGGTGACTCCCAGGATGGGGGCTCCTGAGGTTCAGCCCACTGGGGAACCCCAGCCTGGAACCCCGTGGGAGCAGAGCCCTCCCTCTCAGAGTGAGAGTGGAGCCCACCTGATCCTCTGATCCCTGCCTGACTCAGTTCTCACATATGGGTCTTTATCAGTTCTCCACACCCCCCAAAGCGGTGTCACATTTTGGGGGCTTGTGCTGATCCCCACTGTATATCCAGAGTCTAGAGTCAGCATGACATAACCCAGTGCAGAGGCCAGGGAGAGGGTGGGAGGTCTGATGTTAATGGACTTGTCCCTGGGGAAGATCTCTCCCACCTTGCCCCGCACGTCT
>NW_003854230.1:0-3574 GCF_000181295.1 Otolemur garnettii
AGGAAGGGAAGGAAGGAAGGAAGGAAAGGAAGGGATGAAAGGGAAGGAAGGAAGGGAAGGAAGGGATGAAAGGGAAGGAAGGAAGGGAAGGAAGGAAGGGAAGGAAGGGAAGGGAGAGAAGGAAGGAAAGGAAGGGATGAAAGGGAAGGAAGGAAGGGAAGGAAGGGAAGGAAGGAAGGAAGGAAGGAAGGAAAGAAGGAAAAGAAAAGATGACATGTGTGGGGAAATGCTTGATAACCCAAAGGGCGAGGGGGCAGGAAACTCCCAAGGGGACTAGGAAGAAAAGAGGAACTCATGTTTAGGTGATGTGGCTTAGCAGGAAGACAGGGAGTCACTTCAGAGACCTGAAAGGCAGCAGGAGCAACACCTTTTATAACCTCAGGGTTTGTCTTTGGGCTAGCAGATGTTGAGAGCAGTTTTGTGGGTTAAAGCTAAAAACATACTTATTTGGCCTATATTTAAAGCAAGTAGATGTGCAAACATTTTAGTCTGGACCAAGAGAGCTTTTGAGTTAAGAATCCCAGCCAGCTGTGAATATGGGAACGAGCCCACATGAAGGGGCCGTCTTTAACCCATCTACAGGCCGCTTGTATTTTATGCTGCATGCAGGTCTTTAACCACTTATTTCTTTCCTTTTTCTTCTGTGTGGGACATGTAGGTTGAAGGTCCCTTGCAAAGGGCTTCATTTCATGCCAGAAATTATTTTTTCCAAAAATTTGGTATTGGGGGGTTTGCATTAATTTGGTCCAGGTATAGACAAAGACTGAATTTGCCTTGTAAATTTCAGATAGCCTGGGGTAAGATTCACCAAGGCAGATTCATCAAGGCATTTCTGTTTTGAAACTTACTTACATTCAGCCACTTTTCCCTCCTACTCCCTCCACTGGAGTTGATTCTAGCTCAGAAGCTTCCTGTGCAGGGTATGAGTCTAATTCTCAGTCCTGATCCATAGTGCCTGAAATTAATTGATCTGCTATCAAATAGGCAAAAGTGATTGAGAAATAAAGTAATCTGTTCTATAGAATAATTTTATTTAATTAGGTTTGCCAGGCATCTGTTTGTGACTTGTACAAAGAAGGCCCACACTGTATTTGTTTCACGTCCCCCTCTGGCTCTCAGAGCTCCTTGCCAGGCACAGCTGCCTGCGTCCTCTGCTCTCAGCTGTTGCCTCCAGCCACACTGGTATGTCACCATGAAACCTCCCCCATCTAAAAAAAAGCTGAATAAAACCCCTTCGTCTGAGTTCCTAGAGAATTTTCTTTCCTGATTTTATCCTTCATTCTGTAATTTTAATCTCCCATCTCCTGTTGTCACACAAAAGATACATATGTTTTGATTGCCCCTGCATTATCCATTCAGTTGTTCACTCCTTCAGGACATATATTACTGGATAGTTCCTGTGTACCAAAAACTGTTTATATACTGTGAACATCATGGAACACACACAAAAAACAAAACTCTCTTCCTTCTTGGAGCTTGTATTGCAGTGTCACAGGCAGACAGTGAATGTGATAAGCACTTTTGTACAGCATGTTAGATAAAGATACACTTTAGTGAGAAAATAATTAGACAAGAAGGGGGGCTCAGAAGTATCAGGGAGAAAGATAAAGTTTTTCAGTGTGGTGATTAGAGAGGTACTCACTGACGATGGAGGGAGGCAGCATGTCCTGCGGGTGGCTTAGGGAATAACACACCCAGTCGAGGACACACTGAGCTCACAGTCTCATAGATGAGCTGTAGCTGCAATTTGGGGAAGCAATAAGAATTCAGTGTGCAGAGTGAGCAAGTAAGAAAATAAAGGATGTAAAGTCAGTACGGTAGTTGCAGGGGCCAGAGGGAGGCTGATCAAGGAAGGGATTTTAGATCAGAGCAGAGATGTGCATTGTTATTTGGAGTGAGAAGGAAAAACAAAAAGGATTTTGAACAGAAGGGTGTTATAATCTGATTCGTGTTTCCAAGGAGTTGTGCCTTGCCTGTAAAAAACTACAAAGACAGAACAACTCTTGTTAGAAGGTTCTTGCAAACATTGAGGTGCACAAAAACGGTGCCCTGGGCCAAAGAGGTAGCATTAGGCGGTAAGGAGATGTCAAGCTGGGGGTATGTTTGGAAAGGAGCTCCCAAGGGATTTGATACATTGGAAGTAAGATATGAAAGAAGGGGAAAAATCAGACCGAAGTTTTGATCTGAGAAAACGGAAACATCTTTTATTCTTATTTCTTAATCTCCTCTCGAACCACCCAGCATATTTCATATCCTTGACTATTAGAAACAGTATCTGATTCTAGCTAGAGAGCTAAAAAATTCATTTGACACCACCCTGCTTATTGTCTCTCCTCTCCTCCTGCAACATTTGAGCCCTGAGACTAAGCCTGTCTAATGTGCACCATGTGGTTTATCCTCCCCATCAGAAATGCAGCCCGTTCATTTGGCCTCTACTTTTAGCCTGATCTCTACTCCTTTGGCCAAGAAACATTCTGTGCAGCTGGTATATGTCGGGATCTACTTTCAATTGGTCCTTGTCCCTTTGTGCCAAGCGTCCATGTAGGCCGTGGGTAAAAACCAGGTGCCCAGGTTTATTAGTGAGCCTAGAAATAAAAAGAAACAGTGAAGACAGCATACAAGATTTAAAGGACATTTTCCTTTTTAATCCCCCTTTTGGTATCTCTTAAGTCTCATTAGTTCCTACCACTCAAATTAGGTAGCTCTTCCCGTGACTTACAAACACTAAGGAATAGCACTAGCCTCCTTGTAATCCAGACTTTTGAAATGTTAAGTCAGCCAAAAGAAAAAAAAAAAATGTTCTCAGAACACTGTCACTTTCGTTGCTTCTGGTAATATTGTCCTCTGCCCTTCTGCAAGCACTGCATTTCTCCAAGGCTCAGGGCAGGCATGCGCTTCTTAGGGAAGGCTCCACTAAGTGCCGATAGTGATTTGTTTCCTGAGTTCTACAGGACTCTTCCCCTAGACAGCTTCCTCGGCCCTGTCTCACACTGATTAATATTAGTTAGTTTTCAGCGTGCCTTTGTGTCTGGCCTTCCCGTATTTCATATTATGTATGCTGTGTGAGAACACGGACTTTGATTTCTCCACAGTACTGTGCATAAAGCCAGTAACATGGATTGAACTGTTTCCGTCCTTTGTCCACCACTTTCCTCTAGTGGCAATTGTTTTTTCTTTGTTTTTTGGTTCAAGGTTATGAAGCAGAAAAAGTTGATCTGTGCTTTTCTTTTCTGAAAATGATCAGTGCCTTCCCTGTGGCTTCCAGTCCCTTGCCCAGATAACGAACCCCTCGTTATAGTTGCTCCACCCAATAAGTCTCACTCATACGATCTGATCAACCAATCAGGGAATGAGCAAATATTAAAAATGGAAGTCACATAAAATAATTGATCTCTCATCCTATCAAGATAGAAAACTTCAACTGCACTGTCCAATTCAGTAGCCACTAAGCACATGTTGCTATTGAAATACGACTAATAAAACATTTCAGGTATAACTGAGATTCAAGGAATTTCCCATACTAAGTTTGAAATTGTAATATATCTCAACTTTATATTGAGTACATACTTATAAT
>NW_003854231.1:0-2041 GCF_000181295.1 Otolemur garnettii
ATTTATTTTTTGTGGGTTATGTAACCACGTAAACTTTCCCTGTGATATAATTAAATGGACATTCTTGAACACACAAAAACTCCAGTAATTTAATGTCCATGTCCTCTTCTAAGAGATGATTGGTGGAGGGAGTTGAATTGGTCTAGCAGTAGAACTGGACCGCTAAGTGACAGGAGAGCATACAAGTGTTCTATTACCTGAAAAATGTATAAATAGTCAAACCACCCCAAAAGGGAAAGGGGGCAACTAAGGAGGGCTGGCGAGTTCTTTGATTATCTAATAATAGCTAGATGTTTAGTTCATTATTTTAAAACTGGTATATTAAAAAATGAAAAAAGAATTTATAAAAGAAACAAGCACAAGGATAAAAACAATGGACTAATGTAGTAGTAGAGAGGAGAAGATAAATAAAAGGAAAGATTCCAGATTTTTCATTGCTTTAGGGATGGAATAGAAATTGTTGAGAGAAATAGAAGACTAAAGGCATAAAGTTAGAGGAACCAAAACTAAACAAAATTCTAAGTTTCTAGATGTTTGAAAAAGTATGCACAAAATATCAGAAAGAAGACATAGTATGAGATGTTCACAATCTATAAAAATAAAATCCACTATTAAGTGACATAAGAGTATATACATATCTTTCGTATCAGAAGCTGTAATGGGCTTTATCAAACTATCATGAGAGGAAATGACTTTCAGACTGAATCTGAAAACAAACCCAATACTATTTTCCATATAATAGATGCATTAAAAAAATGTAACATGTTCAAGGCAAATGTAACCAAAAAATTAAAACAAACAAACAAACAACAACAAAAAAAAAACTAGGAATATTCATCTTAGGGACAAAGACTATGAATGATACAAGTAGCAATACTTTATAATGCTGAAAATTGCCATCTTTGATGAAGATATAATAATGATGAACATCTGTTCAACAAGTAATACGAAGTCAGCATTGCATAAAGCAGATATTAGAGGGGATATGTGGAAAATTAGTGAAAAAGCAGTAACGAGACCCTAATTCCTGCAATGCTAAAAGCTTCTTGAAAATTGCCAGTTTAGAAAATATTTCTGACTTTAAGTAAAAAAAAAACAACAGAATTATCTTCTGAAGAAGCTCTTGATTTAGAATATCCGACCCAATTTTATGCAAATCTTCTCGTATTTCATCTTGATTTTTACTTTTTCATTATTAATAATATTTAGCATCTATTTTGCAGTGAATTTTGTTCCAGGCATATATATCCATTTACCGTGTTTTCTCATTGAATTGTAACAAAGTCCTATGAGATAGATACTATTATTTATAATTTTAGATTAGAAAACTGCAACAAAACAAGATTGATAAACTAAGTATTGGTTCAAAGACATGTTTCCATAAATGAGAGAGCCAGCATCTCAAAGTAGAAACTTTAGTCCCTAGTTCTCTTCTTAACCTGTTCTGAAGTAACTTACGTGACTGATATAACTGTCCTTTTGCTGAAACCTCATAGCTTCATAAACTACTGAATAGAATTTAAAATTACGAGGTATATATGTTTATCTTTTCTATTACCGTATTTGTGTGTTTTACTTTTTCCCTTCATTTCTCCCACATGGAAGTTCATTCTTGGGAGGAAAAATTGTGTCTTATATTTGTTTGTATAGTCTTTACTAGGTGAAATAGTAGTATTGTCTCTTAACAGAACTGAAAAGGTAGATAATATTTAAACGATTTGGGGCAACATGAAGATTTTATAGGAATTTTTGCTATTCATGTAGTTCTGAAGAAATTCACAGCACAGGCATAAAATCAAAAGACAAAATGTAGAAATTAAGTGTCAAAACTTTTTATCCACTTACATTTTGAACCTTCCTTCTTTCCTCCTTTCCTTTCTTCCTTCTTTCCTTCCTTCCTTCCTTTCCTTTCCTTCTTTCCTTCCTTCTTTACTCCCTTCTTCCTTCTTTTTTCTCTCCCTCCCTCCCTTCCTTCCTTTCTCCTTCTCTTCCTCCCTTCTTTTCCTTCCTTCCTTTCTTCCCTCCCTCCTTCCCTCCCTCC
>NW_003854231.1:2061-4047 GCF_000181295.1 Otolemur garnettii
ATTTATTTTTTGTGGGTTATGTAACCACGTAAACTTTCCCTGTGATATAATTAAATGGACATTCTTGAACACACAAAAACTCCAGTAATTTAATGTCCATGTCCTCTTCTAAGAGATGATTGGTGGAGGGAGTTGAATTGGTCTAGCAGTAGAACTGGACCGCTAAGTGACAGGAGAGCATACAAGTGTTCTATTACCTGAAAAATGTATAAATAGTCAAACCACCCCAAAAGGGAAAGGGGGCAACTAAGGAGGGCTGGCGAGTTCTTTGATTATCTAATAATAGCTAGATGTTTAGTTCATTATTTTAAAACTGGTATATTAAAAAATGAAAAAAGAATTTATAAAAGAAACAAGCACAAGGATAAAAACAATGGACTAATGTAGTAGTAGAGAGGAGAAGATAAATAAAAGGAAAGATTCCAGATTTTTCATTGCTTTAGGGATGGAATAGAAATTGTTGAGAGAAATAGAAGACTAAAGGCATAAAGTTAGAGGAACCAAAACTAAACAAAATTCTAAGTTTCTAGATGTTTGAAAAAGTATGCACAAAATATCAGAAAGAAGACATAGTATGAGATGTTCACAATCTATAAAAATAAAATCCACTATTAAGTGACATAAGAGTATATACATATCTTTCGTATCAGAAGCTGTAATGGGCTTTATCAAACTATCATGAGAGGAAATGACTTTCAGACTGAATCTGAAAACAAACCCAATACTATTTTCCATATAATAGATGCATTAAAAAAATGTAACATGTTCAAGGCAAATGTAACCAAAAAATTAAAACAAACAAACAAACAACAACAAAAAAAAAACTAGGAATATTCATCTTAGGGACAAAGACTATGAATGATACAAGTAGCAATACTTTATAATGCTGAAAATTGCCATCTTTGATGAAGATATAATAATGATGAACATCTGTTCAACAAGTAATACGAAGTCAGCATTGCATAAAGCAGATATTAGAGGGGATATGTGGAAAATTAGTGAAAAAGCAGTAACGAGACCCTAATTCCTGCAATGCTAAAAGCTTCTTGAAAATTGCCAGTTTAGAAAATATTTCTGACTTTAAGTAAAAAAAAAACAACAGAATTATCTTCTGAAGAAGCTCTTGATTTAGAATATCCGACCCAATTTTATGCAAATCTTCTCGTATTTCATCTTGATTTTTACTTTTTCATTATTAATAATATTTAGCATCTATTTTGCAGTGAATTTTGTTCCAGGCATATATATCCATTTACCGTGTTTTCTCATTGAATTGTAACAAAGTCCTATGAGATAGATACTATTATTTATAATTTTAGATTAGAAAACTGCAACAAAACAAGATTGATAAACTAAGTATTGGTTCAAAGACATGTTTCCATAAATGAGAGAGCCAGCATCTCAAAGTAGAAACTTTAGTCCCTAGTTCTCTTCTTAACCTGTTCTGAAGTAACTTACGTGACTGATATAACTGTCCTTTTGCTGAAACCTCATAGCTTCATAAACTACTGAATAGAATTTAAAATTACGAGGTATATATGTTTATCTTTTCTATTACCGTATTTGTGTGTTTTACTTTTTCCCTTCATTTCTCCCACATGGAAGTTCATTCTTGGGAGGAAAAATTGTGTCTTATATTTGTTTGTATAGTCTTTACTAGGTGAAATAGTAGTATTGTCTCTTAACAGAACTGAAAAGGTAGATAATATTTAAACGATTTGGGGCAACATGAAGATTTTATAGGAATTTTTGCTATTCATGTAGTTCTGAAGAAATTCACAGCACAGGCATAAAATCAAAAGACAAAATGTAGAAATTAAGTGTCAAAACTTTTTATCCACTTACATTTTGAACCTTCCTTCTTTCCTCCTTTCCTTTCTTCCTTCTTTCCTTCCTTCCTTCCTTTCTTCCCTCCCTCCTTCCCTCCCTCCTTCCCTCCTTCCCTCCCACCTTCCCTCCCTCCCTCCCTTCTTCCCTCCTTCCTTC
>NW_003854232.1:0-3571 GCF_000181295.1 Otolemur garnettii
GTATGGTAACCTGGGGCCGTGCTACCTAAAATTGGAGAGATTTTGGAAGCCTAGAAGAGGGAAGCATCCCCTTCGGTGGCTGCTGTCTTTGTCACCTTGATGGAAGCGTTTCAGGCCCTGAGAAGTGAAATCTGGGATAACTCTTTAGAAATCGACCTGCTTTTACTTTCCTCTCTTTGCTTTCCTTGACTTGGGCTTCCTGAGCGTCCTTTTCTGCAGATATTTCCTCTGTAATCAGGCCTCCCCACAGCATGGGAGCTTGACCATTAATCAAAGCACCCTGTGACAGTTTTCAGATTTGTAAACAGGTTTTTTGGGCCACTTTATCAAGCTTCATATCTGGGGCTTTGAGTTTTCTTGAATGGTTTTTATATTTTGTTTGAAAATGTCTTTCCACACACAGTGTAATGGAAAAACACACACACACACAAATAAGAAGCCCTGCTGGCAGGTGTTTTAACAGCTCTAAAATTATAAAGCCAAGAGCTCATTCTCATATCTTGAAAAATGACCAGGCCCTCGTGAGCCCCTATTACTGTTTTCTCAATTCTATTAATAGACTTCCTTCATCGTGCTTTGCACCATATAGCACATGGCATGTTTTATGGAAACACTAAACACTAGACTCTAGTTTAGAAGTTTCTTTTTCTTTCTTCCAGACGACGTTACACGTTTGATCAGAAGTAATCGTAAGTTATACTTTTTTTTGTACGTGCTACTTGTTTGAGTTTCTCCAAGTGGGGAATGTCACTCCAGAGAAAGGTCTATTTGTGAGTTAAAAACCTTCGAAACACAGAAGACATTTGATTCTTGAAAACTGTTCCAAAAGTCTATTTGGTTTCCCTCTTCAAAGTGGTCAAATGCAAGCTGAAAAGCGTTTTCACATGAAAACCTCTCCGCTGTCCGTCACATCCCGGGCTTGATACACACAGCCAAGAACAAAAAACTACTGGCTCAGCTCGGAGGCGTGACTGACAAACACTCGCTCCATCCCAGTTGTCAAAGCATTCATTAATCCCATTATTTTTTAAATTTCAGATTAATATGAGGGTACAAATCATTAGGTTATGATGTCTGCATTTGTTAGGTAAAGTTCAAGTTGTAGTTGAGCCCTTCACCCAGCAGGTGTGCTATCTACCCTTACATGGTGCCCATTAGATAAGAGCATACCAATCTCCCGCCCTCCTGCCCTCTCCCCACCTGAATCTAATTGTTATTCTCTCACGTGGGCACATAATTGTTTATGTTACTTTCAATTAGCATTACATACATTGGATATTTGCTATTCCATTTTTGTGATACTTTACTAAGAAGAATGTTCTTCAACTCCATCCAGGTAAATACAAAAGATACAAAATCTCCATCTTTTTTATGGCCGAATACTATTCCATGGTATACATATACCACAGTTAATTTTTTTTTTAAAGTAATTTATAACCATAACTAAAAATTCAAATAGCACAAGAGGGTCTGCAATGAAAATCAAATGGACCTTCCCCCCTCAGCCCTTGGTCCTCTAATTTCCCTTCCTCGTTTCTTATGCACCCCTGTAATAATGTTCCATGATACGATATACAGCATACCTGGTACAGCCTTCTCTACATGCAGTCTTTAAATCACGGCACTTTTCTGTGGGAGGTGATACTGCATTAACATATACAGCTCTACAGCAATATTTTCAAAGGCTTCTTAGAATTCCATAACATATGTAACGAGTCCCCTTTTGATGAGCAGATAGGTCATTTCCAGTCTTCTGCTATTATAAACAGTGCTTCAATAAAGCCCAGATTCACAGGGCGGGCAGGCCTCTGATGGCGCAAGGGTGGAAGCACTAATAACAGCAGAGAAACAGCTGCTTCTAACAGCTCACGCAACAGCGAGCCCTCAAAGGGTCACGTTTGGTACGCCGGAAACACTGCTGTTCCAAGGCTGCGCAGCTGCCGCACCAATATGGTTTGAAAACAAAATAATAAAATCATTTGATTCTTTTTTTTTTTTTACCTCAAAAGTGTGCAGCCATCATTCCTGAGGTCAGGAAATTCCATTCTGAGACAGATTTTTAGGGGAAATGGTGACCTCTGCATATTCTTCATTTATTTCTCTCACTGTTTTCTTTTCTCCATGTGGGTATTTGATACACAAAATCAGACTGTCTGTACTGGTTACTCAGGACAGTTTGTATGCACTTTTTAGCATATTTCAAATAGAAAAGGGATTGGTTATTTCAGCATCTTAAAATTCAACCCCCAATTGAAATACTCTTGCCTAAAATACTGAATCTGAATCTAAACAGCCTCTGAATCGATCAAATTACAGAAATCATGAGGGAGATAGGAAGAAATTAAACTACATCATTAAGAAACAGTCAGCGGTGTCAGAATTCGAGGTATTGAACATGAGACAAAACAAAGAAAAAAACGAAATTTTTCCATCAATTAATCCTGCAATAAAAAGGGCAAAAACTGCATTTTGTTCGAGAGCAATTATAAGAGTAATCACCAACTATAAATTGGATTTTGAATTCAATGCAAACTATCTGTAAAAAAAAAAAAAATCTTTAAGGCAATTGGGGAAAATTTGAATGTGGTTTGGGTGATAGTAAGAAATTATTTCTGGTTTTGTTAGGAAAGATAATGGTCTGGTGAATATGATTTTAAAAAGTCTTTCAATAGAGATGCATACTGAGATATTTATCAGTGAAATGATATGATGTCTGGGATTTGTTTCAGAATATCCCAGAAAAAAGACTGGCAATATTGGAGATGCTAAGTGAAATATGATCAGCAAATTATTAACAACTGTTGAAGCTGGGTGATGGGTACATGGGATTCATTATACCATTCTCTCGAGGTGGGGTCCTATGTTAGTTTTCTAGGGCTGCCATAACAAAGAGGCTGAGCACCTTAAACAACAGCTCTGGAGACTGGAAGTCTGAGATCAGGGCATGGGCAGCAGCAGTTTCATCCCGAGGCCTCTCTCCTTGACTCACAGACGACCATCTTCTCTGTATCTTAACAGGGTCTTTCCTCTGGGCATGTCCGTGTCCTAATCTCCTCTTTTAATCACACCAGCCGTGTTGGAATAGGACCTCCCCCAGTGACCTCATTTAACCTTAATTAGCCCCTTAAAGCCTATCTCCAGAAACAGTCACGTTCTGAGGTACGGGGGATCAGGACGTCCACATATGAAGTTTGGGGAACACAATCTAGCCCTTGATGTACCAGTGAACTTTTCCATAATAAAAACATTTTATAAGTGAGGGCAATGTCAGCTTGTGCAGGAGACAAGTTATCACAGGCAGCTTCTCTGCTGATGCACCCAACAATGTCAGGTGATCATAAAACATCAGGTGACATAATCTCCTCCTTGCTCCCCAACAGGAACAAGACGCCACTGACCACACGGGAATCAGCTGATTCATTTGTTTTGGTTATCGGATAAACACAACAGACCTCAACCCCTAAGAACCCACTTTAGGAGGATTATGTATTTTATGATGTGAAAAGGCCACTCCAACCTCGGGACGTGTTTACATTCCGAGAGGAGAGGAGCTGAGCTGTCCCCATCAAGA
>NW_003854233.1:0-3562 GCF_000181295.1 Otolemur garnettii
TTTTTTTTGAAGGATTCCTCTCAATTATCTGATTTCTTAATAAAGAGTATAGAAAAGTTATTTTCCCAAATAGTGACTTGGTGTTTTTCCTTGAATCATGTAATAAATAGTCATATGAAGCTTATTGCATGCTATGTGCTCTACCACACACTACAGCATGTAAAAATCATTTAAGGCTCGGAAAAGCCCAGAGGTGCCAGTCAACAATCAACATCCCTCACCATGCAGGTGATGATACTGGCCAGGGAAAAGTCAGGGAACTTGTCGAAGTCACAGACCAGGTCAGAGGCAGAGCCTGGTTTCAAATCTCAGCAGTCTACACCCAAAGACTACACGTTTCACCACTACACTCTGCTGACTCACCTGCCACACTGGGTCTCCTCACATCAGTGACTCTTGAATTCACACATCTATTCACTTATTCAGCACCCGTATTCCCTTCCACACACACTGCCACCCCCAGCCGTACCTTCACCTTCCTATGCTTGGGCTTATGGAGTTGTGTCGTTTCCTTCTGCCCTGGCTCTAATTGTCAGAATCGCCCCTGCCTGTGTTCTTGGCCATCTGCTTTTATATCACTCACTCTTTCCCTAGTAGAATCCTCGTGGCTTTCAGTCTAATACAGATAACTTTCATGGGATTATTTTCTTACACTCTTCCTCCTCATTTAAGATGTAGCATCTTCTGATCAAAATTATTTTTGCAATTTACTATCTTAGTTCCCTCTTCATATATTCTTCCCCAAATTTACCTTGCAAACAAGGCAAGGACTTACCAACCTAGACTCTGTGTTCTTCTTCTGCTTTGCTGAACTCCACCAGACTCTACTGCCCACCTATGAAAATGGTAACTCTATCTCTAGGAAGGGGAACAATCTTCAAGAAGTCTCTGCTGTCTTTCAGCCCGCAGAGATCCCTCCGTCTCTCCCTACTGTGCTTCTGTTGTAGTCTGTTCCCAACACCTCTTAATTGGTACCTTGGAAGGACCTTGCAGGGGTGGAAAACATGAGCTCTGAAATGAGACAGCTGGGCTCATAGCCAACTTCAAACCTTACTTGGTTTGTCAACTCCAAAAAATTATTCTGTCTTGCCAAGAAGATAGGAACAATAATAACAAACTCTTGAGATAGATACCAGGATGCCCAACTAGTATCTTTATAGTTTAAGGTCATGATTAAGATTAGAAACTGCCTGGTGTGTACATAGCATTTGACACATGTGAGCTGCCACTATTACGTAGTTATACATTGAACCTTGTAATATCTCTGCTGAGGATGGCCAGCTCCTACGGTGCCTCCCGTCCCATTTCCCCTAGTTGTGTTTCCTACGCTCAGCTGTCACCTTACTTTTCCTAGTTTTACCCACTGAATTCACTTTCTGAGCCTAATACCTGAGTCAGATCTGGTATTTGACCCAATGGACTGGACTTCCTATGGGGCCTGCCTGAGGCTTTTCACTTGTCCTATGTTGGAACGTGTCATTTCTCTCTGATTTCCCATTGACACACTGATTCTTTCTCCCTATCGTCCTCCAATGACATCACCCCTAGGAAGCCCCTCTTTATAGTGTTCTAGAGTCTAACCAACTAGATTTTAAGAATATTAAAAAGAACTATTAGTTTTCTATCTGTGCATTCCCCAGAGCACTAAGCACATATTATGTGCTCTGAAAGTATTTATTGGATAAATTAATGACATGAAATTAAAAATAGTCAAAGCTTACTATTATTTTTCAGTTTCCTAGAAAACACAGTTTATAGCAGTGAAGTTTGACAGACATCTGTAAAACTTGTATTTTAATAGGTTTAAAGAGATAACTGAACATTTCATTTGGTTTGACAACTAACTGAGAATTTTTCCCTCCTACTGGAAATAACACTTAAAAGAAACTACTTCATTAGTGGGGAGAGGTTTATTTGCTTATGGCTCTGGGAAGACAGGAATTTGATATGTATTCTCGGGCAACTGGAAAATTGATTCAACCCATTTAGGAGCTTAACAATGGATTCATCATAACCTCCTCAAAGACAATGAAAGAACAAGTCCATCCATTGATCAATACTACATTTAAGAAAAAAAGAGCTCAAGATCAAGAGAATTTAAGGGCACCGCTGAAGAGCACTGTCTACTCAGAGAATTAAATCATTTAGTATCACAGAGGATGCAGAACAAATAAATTTGGAAGTGTTTCCTTAACTTTGGGAACACCAGTTTCAGGAAGATGGGGTGCAAAGCTCCCTCTTATCAGTGTAAAATCAATATGACCATCCCACTTAAAACCTCTGGGTTATCAAAAACATTTAATTTAGTCCTGTGGTATCTATTTAATTTAGTCTGTGATGTCTTTTTAAGCAACTGGATTCTCCGAAATATAAGCTGTTAGCTTTCTCTTGGGGCCAGCCAGCCAGATACACAGATGGAAGAACCAACCCCAGGAAGACCCTTTTGGAGAAGGCTTTTGGAGGAACCGTGCTGAATGAATGGCTGCCTGGCAGTAAGAACTACCCAGGGAAAACAAGGACTTTGCCTCCTTTCTGGTTTCCTCTCGAAGAAACACCAGCAGCCGGGGAGAGAATCTTACCCATCAGTCATTCACAGGATGTGGTTCTGACCAAAACCCAGAAAATCCCAACTCTCGCAAGTTGCTTCTGATTTGGCCAGATCCATCTCCGTCTCCACTAGTTCTGCTCCCTTTCTTCCATCACTGTAGTCTCTGAGATACAACCACCCTGTGATCTGTGACATGTATACCAATATGCCTGCCAGTCCTGCTTCTCTGCAAGCCTTTGTCCTCTTGTGCCACTGGCTCTAGGGCCAGAATCAGGTGGCTGAGACCCCCAGAGTACTTGCAAATGGTTCTGCTGTCTACACAGCAGGCTTTGCTCTGCCCATCATGCCTGAGCTGGGCTGGAGGAGGTCATGCACTGGACACTGCTGCTGCCCCACCTGCTGTGGGTGCTGCTGCCTCTGCTCCTTGGCTGTGACACTTCAATGCCATTTCTCAGCTATGCTGAGAAACAGTGAAGACCTCAGATCCCTTACTCCACATTTACAAAAAAGCTTGAAGAGTTAAGCCAAGTCCACAGACCCAAGCCTCAAAAAACAACAGCTCCCTCTCAGGCCTTCCTCATCTCAGGAATGCCCCCACCCCCTCAAGGAATATTAATCAATACAGTGTTGTGAATATAAAACTAAGGATCAGAGTCAGGCCTCATGGATTTCAATCCCAGCTCCAGCCTGGAGTCAAACCCTCTGAGTTGCAATTTTCTTTTCCGACAAATGAGCATGACAATAGCACCAACCTCTGTACTGGCGCTGTGAATATTTAAAAAGGCCATCCCCTCCACTGCGCTCCTCTTCAACTAGTGCTGGTCAGCAGATCTTTGTAAAGACCTGATGGGCCAGACCCTTACCCTGCAGTGCGAACCCAGTGACACCATCAGGCATGGCAAAGTCAGAAGCCAAACCAAAAAGGACATCCCACCTGGCCAGCAGTGTCTGATTTTTGTGGGCTGACAGCAGAAGATGGCCAGCTTCCCGCAGACAACATCCAGAGAGAGTACA
>NW_003854234.1:0-3562 GCF_000181295.1 Otolemur garnettii
TTTTTTTTGAAGGATTCCTCTCAATTATCTGATTTCTTAATAAAGAGTATAGAAAAGTTATTTTCCCAAATAGTGACTTGGTGTTTTTCCTTGAATCATGTAATAAATAGTCATATGAAGCTTATTGCATGCTATGTGCTCTACCACACACTACAGCATGTAAAAATCATTTAAGGCTCGGAAAAGCCCAGAGGTGCCAGTCAACAATCAACATCCCTCACCATGCAGGTGATGATACTGGCCAGGGAAAAGTCAGGGAACTTGTCGAAGTCACAGACCAGGTCAGAGGCAGAGCCTGGTTTCAAATCTCAGCAGTCTACACCCAAAGACTACACGTTTCACCACTACACTCTGCTGACTCACCTGCCACACTGGGTCTCCTCACATCAGTGACTCTTGAATTCACACATCTATTCACTTATTCAGCACCCGTATTCCCTTCCACACACACTGCCACCCCCAGCCGTACCTTCACCTTCCTATGCTTGGGCTTATGGAGTTGTGTCGTTTCCTTCTGCCCTGGCTCTAATTGTCAGAATCGCCCCTGCCTGTGTTCTTGGCCATCTGCTTTTATATCACTCACTCTTTCCCTAGTAGAATCCTCGTGGCTTTCAGTCTAATACAGATAACTTTCATGGGATTATTTTCTTACACTCTTCCTCCTCATTTAAGATGTAGCATCTTCTGATCAAAATTATTTTTGCAATTTACTATCTTAGTTCCCTCTTCATATATTCTTCCCCAAATTTACCTTGCAAACAAGGCAAGGACTTACCAACCTAGACTCTGTGTTCTTCTTCTGCTTTGCTGAACTCCACCAGACTCTACTGCCCACCTATGAAAATGGTAACTCTATCTCTAGGAAGGGGAACAATCTTCAAGAAGTCTCTGCTGTCTTTCAGCCCGCAGAGATCCCTCCGTCTCTCCCTACTGTGCTTCTGTTGTAGTCTGTTCCCAACACCTCTTAATTGGTACCTTGGAAGGACCTTGCAGGGGTGGAAAACATGAGCTCTGAAATGAGACAGCTGGGCTCATAGCCAACTTCAAACCTTACTTGGTTTGTCAACTCCAAAAAATTATTCTGTCTTGCCAAGAAGATAGGAACAATAATAACAAACTCTTGAGATAGATACCAGGATGCCCAACTAGTATCTTTATAGTTTAAGGTCATGATTAAGATTAGAAACTGCCTGGTGTGTACATAGCATTTGACACATGTGAGCTGCCACTATTACGTAGTTATACATTGAACCTTGTAATATCTCTGCTGAGGATGGCCAGCTCCTACGGTGCCTCCCGTCCCATTTCCCCTAGTTGTGTTTCCTACGCTCAGCTGTCACCTTACTTTTCCTAGTTTTACCCACTGAATTCACTTTCTGAGCCTAATACCTGAGTCAGATCTGGTATTTGACCCAATGGACTGGACTTCCTATGGGGCCTGCCTGAGGCTTTTCACTTGTCCTATGTTGGAACGTGTCATTTCTCTCTGATTTCCCATTGACACACTGATTCTTTCTCCCTATCGTCCTCCAATGACATCACCCCTAGGAAGCCCCTCTTTATAGTGTTCTAGAGTCTAACCAACTAGATTTTAAGAATATTAAAAAGAACTATTAGTTTTCTATCTGTGCATTCCCCAGAGCACTAAGCACATATTATGTGCTCTGAAAGTATTTATTGGATAAATTAATGACATGAAATTAAAAATAGTCAAAGCTTACTATTATTTTTCAGTTTCCTAGAAAACACAGTTTATAGCAGTGAAGTTTGACAGACATCTGTAAAACTTGTATTTTAATAGGTTTAAAGAGATAACTGAACATTTCATTTGGTTTGACAACTAACTGAGAATTTTTCCCTCCTACTGGAAATAACACTTAAAAGAAACTACTTCATTAGTGGGGAGAGGTTTATTTGCTTATGGCTCTGGGAAGACAGGAATTTGATATGTATTCTCGGGCAACTGGAAAATTGATTCAACCCATTTAGGAGCTTAACAATGGATTCATCATAACCTCCTCAAAGACAATGAAAGAACAAGTCCATCCATTGATCAATACTACATTTAAGAAAAAAAGAGCTCAAGATCAAGAGAATTTAAGGGCACCGCTGAAGAGCACTGTCTACTCAGAGAATTAAATCATTTAGTATCACAGAGGATGCAGAACAAATAAATTTGGAAGTGTTTCCTTAACTTTGGGAACACCAGTTTCAGGAAGATGGGGTGCAAAGCTCCCTCTTATCAGTGTAAAATCAATATGACCATCCCACTTAAAACCTCTGGGTTATCAAAAACATTTAATTTAGTCCTGTGGTATCTATTTAATTTAGTCTGTGATGTCTTTTTAAGCAACTGGATTCTCCGAAATATAAGCTGTTAGCTTTCTCTTGGGGCCAGCCAGCCAGATACACAGATGGAAGAACCAACCCCAGGAAGACCCTTTTGGAGAAGGCTTTTGGAGGAACCGTGCTGAATGAATGGCTGCCTGGCAGTAAGAACTACCCAGGGAAAACAAGGACTTTGCCTCCTTTCTGGTTTCCTCTCGAAGAAACACCAGCAGCCGGGGAGAGAATCTTACCCATCAGTCATTCACAGGATGTGGTTCTGACCAAAACCCAGAAAATCCCAACTCTCGCAAGTTGCTTCTGATTTGGCCAGATCCATCTCCGTCTCCACTAGTTCTGCTCCCTTTCTTCCATCACTGTAGTCTCTGAGATACAACCACCCTGTGATCTGTGACATGTATACCAATATGCCTGCCAGTCCTGCTTCTCTGCAAGCCTTTGTCCTCTTGTGCCACTGGCTCTAGGGCCAGAATCAGGTGGCTGAGACCCCCAGAGTACTTGCAAATGGTTCTGCTGTCTACACAGCAGGCTTTGCTCTGCCCATCATGCCTGAGCTGGGCTGGAGGAGGTCATGCACTGGACACTGCTGCTGCCCCACCTGCTGTGGGTGCTGCTGCCTCTGCTCCTTGGCTGTGACACTTCAATGCCATTTCTCAGCTATGCTGAGAAACAGTGAAGACCTCAGATCCCTTACTCCACATTTACAAAAAAGCTTGAAGAGTTAAGCCAAGTCCACAGACCCAAGCCTCAAAAAACAACAGCTCCCTCTCAGGCCTTCCTCATCTCAGGAATGCCCCCACCCCCTCAAGGAATATTAATCAATACAGTGTTGTGAATATAAAACTAAGGATCAGAGTCAGGCCTCATGGATTTCAATCCCAGCTCCAGCCTGGAGTCAAACCCTCTGAGTTGCAATTTTCTTTTCCGACAAATGAGCATGACAATAGCACCAACCTCTGTACTGGCGCTGTGAATATTTAAAAAGGCCATCCCCTCCACTGCGCTCCTCTTCAACTAGTGCTGGTCAGCAGATCTTTGTAAAGACCTGATGGGCCAGACCCTTACCCTGCAGTGCGAACCCAGTGACACCATCAGGCATGGCAAAGTCAGAAGCCAAACCAAAAAGGACATCCCACCTGGCCAGCAGTGTCTGATTTTTGTGGGCTGACAGCAGAAGATGGCCAGCTTCCCGCAGACAACATCCAGAGAGAGTACA
>NW_003854235.1:0-3554 GCF_000181295.1 Otolemur garnettii
CTTTCAATTGCAACCTCAAGGTGCCCATCCAAAAGTCTCCTTGTTATTGGGACTCTTTTTCCCCAAATCTCAAGAGTTGGAGAAGAAAAAAGGATATGGCCACTCAGATTGTTGGCCTAGGGAACATGCAGTGATTACTCACCAGCTTGGAAGAGGGCCGCTTTCCATTCTGAAAGGAAAGAGACACAGGTAAGAAAAGGTTAATGTTTGTATTCTTGCCCACCTGGTACTCCTCATTCAGTCCTTTCTCTCTGCTTTTCTTGAGAGACTCCTTCACTGTCCAGCTTCCCTTCTTCACAGCTATGATGGATCAGGGGTGGCAACTTCTAAAAAAAGTTGGGCTCTATTTCCTCTGTCATTAGGGGCTGTCAGCTGCATGGCCATGATTTGCTAGGTGGTGTGCATGAGTGCCAGCAGCCTCAGGCTTCATTTAGAAGCTTCCCCAAAGCAGACATGGAACCCCCACTGAAAATGAGCTTTTTACGTTAGATCTGATTATTCCAACGGATAATATCAATGGGTAATAGTAAACAAAGGAGTGAAATGCTCAGGGTGCATGTCCCAGAAAACTCAGAACATCAGTGCCACTTACCATCATAGGCTGGAGACTTTTTCCCAACTGCAAAGAAAAAAAGTCAGGCATGTCACTTGAAGTCTGCTATGTCTAATTGTCTCTTTGACTTCTTTTTGTACCCACCCAATTTTCTTTTTGATCACTCCACCTTTCACTACCTTCTTCCTCTATAGGTTCAATTCTCTCCTCCCCTCTCCTCTTTCATATCATGCCCAGGAACATCATTTGATACCACAGGTGCTATGTTAGTACTTTTTTGATGTGGTCTAGTTGATCTATTTTATATGTCTCTATACTCCTATGTTTGGGCTCTATGGGGGTGTGTGTGTGTGTGTATGTGTGCATTAATCTGTATTATTTCTTACCATCTGAAAATAATCAGAGAAACTTAATGAGATATTTCAGGGACTAATTTTTGAAACAGTTATAATAAATCTAAGCCAACTGAGCCATTGTAGCTGCTTCTGTTTATGAGGAACACTCTTGTACCTCTCCCTTTTTCTCATTTTTTCATTCATTATAATCTTACATTTTTCTTATCTCCTTAACAGCATATAAATTAGGCCTTAATGGAGAGAGATTGAAGGCTTCTTCTCTCAGAAGGAGAGAAGGGAAGAAGAGAGAGAAAGAACAGGAGGAGGAGATAAAGAGACTGGCTCTCCTTCTGGGAGTTTCTCCATGAGCCACACTTACTTTCTTTCCCTGTTCAAAGGGACTCGGGACCATTCCCCAACCCTGGGCAGAGTTAGTGGTTAGAAAATATCCAAGCAGAGAGAGTTATAATTATAAGTGATAATTCACAGAAAGTGTCAGAGCTACTCACAAGCCATATACTGGATTTTTCTCCACTCTGAAATGGAATGAAGAAGGAAGAGTCATCAAGGTGCTTAAAGCAGGGGTAGGAAGACATGCCTTGGTGTCTGGGGAAATGGGAACTTACTGAGTTCATCCTTCAGCTTCTCTGGAAAATAAGAAGAAAAAAAAATGTCATGAAGAGGGAATTCTCTGGACAATAAACCTTAAAACCAACTAGTAGCAGGATAGGGGTAGGGATGGGGGCTTGGGGCTCAGGCCTGTAACCTAGGGGCTTAGATCCCTCCCAGGGCCAGATACCTCTCGTGCTTTTTTCCTGCTCCGTTGTAATCTGTGCCAATTCACTCATCTTTTGCTCTCTTTCTTTCTCCTTGAACAGAGTCTTTTTTTCCTCTTGCTGTCTCCACAAGAAGTAACCTGTCCCTGTAAGAAGCAGCAGCACAACAGGCAGAGTCCCCGCCAGGGCAGCGATCCAGCGTTGGGCATTCCTGAAGAAGGGGTCTGCAAAGGGACAGTCTGTGGGCCATGGATCTGGCCCCTCTGCCTCCTGGATCCAGAACACCATGAAGTTTAACTGCTCACCCTGGAGCAGAGGCAGAAAATCTGTCTCATGAGCTTAAACAAACTTTTTCTTCTTTTCTAGGCTAAAACAACTTTGGATAAGATTTGATAAGCCCTTACTATAACCTACTACTGTCAATTTCTCTTGAGATGTCTGTCTCTGCCATGGAAAGTGAGTGACTTGAGCAGAATCATGCACATTTTTTTCTAATTTAATTTTTCAATAGATAATACATTTATATCATTCAAAAAATACATATAGTCTCTCTTCTATGCAGTCTTCCATTGTTACCTCCATTTACTAGCTTCTCATTAGTCAGCTTTATATAATGGTTAAGAACCCAGGGGGCCTGGGTTCAAATGCTGGCTTCTCCTCCACTTGACCAGCAGTGTGACCCTGGACTAATTATTTAACCTCTCTATTCCTAGTGCCTAATTTATAAAATGGGGGTAATGATAGTACTTTCTGAGAAAAAGGATTGATTAATTCTTACAAAGTGCCTGACATAGAAAGTGTTATGCAATTGCTTATTAAATGTAAATACTAGTATATTCTTATTTTGCCTCTTTTTTACGCTAAAGAATTTGTTAATGAATTCTTGCTCTGTGCAGAGTACATTTTGGAAATATTTTCATAGTAGTATAGAGACCATTATCTCTGTTTTTTCACAGCCATGTGGTCTTTCTTTATAGTGAAATTCTTCAACAGTGAACATTTGTATAGTTTCTAACCTTGTGCAACCATAATCAGTGCTGTAAGAAATAACCTTTTACATGGATCATCTCACACAAATGCAAGCATATTTGTCAGATACATCCCCAAATGTGAACTTTTGGATCAATAAACATGTGGTTCAAAATAGATATGTGATTTGAATAGATATTGCCCTGATACAGGTTGTGCCCATGTATACCAAGAATGTAAGAAATGATAGCAGCAAATGCCTGAGAGTTACTGCTTCCCTGCATCCTGCCATCTGAATATTTGGGTATATATTTCTTTAATACATGAGATTGAGCACAATTGTGCATGTTTATGTCCTTTTCTGTGAATGAATAATTTGTGTTCTTTGTTAATGTTTTTACTAGATTGTTTTAAATATCCTTATGTTTTAAGGAGACTGATTATTTATAATGTGAGTTATAAGTATGTTTTTTCTTATTTTGAAATTTGACTTCAGTTAAACATCTTATTTATTTTTCCCCAATTCCTATTAGCTGTCATGGTTTCTGGCAGACAGACAATGTTCAGTAAAAATTTCTGACATGGATAGCTTTATGGAGAAGACAAGTTCCCCTACAGTAAAGAGAAGGCTCTAAGTCTTTCCTCAGGCCTTATATTCACTTCAGAGAGTCACACTGCAGGTATGCACATATCCTCCTATACTTGGTAGCCACAACTCAGCTCGCTTGATAGCAAAAAGGGCACTGACCTGCGATGGAAATCCTAGCTGTCTTCTCCTGTTGGAGAAGGGAATTTCTGATGGTACAGGATGCCTCCTCCCCAGAACTTTCTCTCATGATCACAGATGCTGCCACTGCATACAGGCCCACTCTGTCTGCAACCACAGGTGCCACCACAGTTGGGATGATCTCCCCTTTGGCA
>NW_003854236.1:0-3552 GCF_000181295.1 Otolemur garnettii
GGGGTCTGCCTTACTGCTGGTCTGATTGGCAGATGTAGCTAGGGTCTGCCTTACTGCTGGTCTGATTGGCAGACGTAGCTGGGGTCTGCCTTACTGCTGGTCTGGATGTAGTTACACCTGACTTTCCTTATTGGACTTGCACCATCTCTCTGAGTCCCCGTAATTTCCCAGCACCTGCATAGCCCTGCCCACTCTGGTGGAGCTCTTCCTTCCCAGCCGGTCCACGTGGCTCTCCCACTGCCTGCACCGTCTTGGCGGCTGGTATCTGTCAAAGCTCCTCGCCACTTGGCAACTCTCTGCATCTCCAATTTCATTTCCAGTGAAGCTCCAGCAATACTAGTCTTCTGAGAAGCCCCCCAGATTTGCCAGGCAACTTTAATCCCCAAACTTTGCAGACACGCACCTTCCATCTGGCGAAGGTGTGCCCTGAGCCAGGCTTTGGAGCAGTGGGCCGCCCTGCTGACGGCCATGCCCCAGCATCTGTAGATCTCAGCAACGTTCCTGCCCAGGCTTGATCTCCCGAGTGCCAAGTACTCATCTCCATGATTGTTACTCTCCTACAGCTGACATTAGAAACCTACACGCATGTCCCCCCAAACAGCTGTGAGACCTGGAGGGCAGGAGTGTACCCCGCTTGCCTCTGCGCCTCCCAGCGCACACCTTGGGCACAGTGGGGTCACCACGCAGCGTCCCTGCCTCTGCTTAAGCACCGACAGAGCGGTGCTCACCTGCTGGGCAGTGCCGGCTGCACGGACTTCAGGGGTGACGCTGTCCACGGTTCTCCTTGGCTGGACTTGACTCACATACAGCCCAACTGTACGTTTGCCAGGTAGTGGTGGCGCGTCATTCTGGGGCCAAATGCTTGCACTTTATGACCTAAAAGAGGAGAGAAAGCTTCTCTGGGTGGCCAGCTATAGAGTCCCAGGGAAGGGAAGGCTCTGATTGGCTGGGGTTGAATCTTCTGTTCCCCCTTGGGGCCCTTGCTGACCTCAAGAGGATGGGCCAAAACAGCTGTAGCTGAGGGTGAGAGGTCGGGGCCACAGGGTCCTGAGGTTGTCACCCACACCTACACCACGCAGAGGAAGGCAGGAAAGAAAAGGAAAGGTCTGAGTGAGACAGAAGCAGAGAAGGATCTTCAGGAGATAAAAACAACAGTTGCTTGTTATTGGAATCACTGTGACTCAGTACGTGGCAGACACAGAGAGATGTCCCCTTACTGAGTGGATTTGCAGAGAATGCGGGTTGGCGTCTCTCTCTCTCTCATCCCCACAGTGACTTCTGTGGTACGTAGAAGAAGCCTCGTGTGTCACGTGACTATGAGTTCATTCCGTGTTCGAGACCTGGACTCTCCAATCTCACAATATAATGTGTTCAGTCTGCAACACAAAAATTTCATGTATATTAAGAGATTCCCAGTCCGGCGATCCGGTTGGGCTGCTTTTAGACTTCTGCCCACAAGCGAAGGAATCAATCTGTTTCCTGCAAAGTGTTGTTTGCTGTGTTATCTCACCTCCATCGAATGTTCCTATCTTTAACTCCTTGTTATTAAAATTGTGAACAGACAGCTCAGGAACCATAAAACCCCAGGCTGAGAGTTTCTGCCAACATCATACGGCCGCAAGGCCACTTGTTGGGGAAATTGGGTCTGAGTTTTCAGTGTATCTTCATTACCGGTTCACCTTAGACATGTTACTTCTCCTCGATCCTCTACTATTTGATCTATAATAGGAAAGATTTCACTCGATGGTCTCTTGGTGTCTTTCAGCCTTAATTCTCTATGCCCATGTGGAAGATTCTTACGACAAGTACAAGATTTGAGAGCTGTGTCTTCCTCCAAACCAGTGAAACCAGATCATGGTGCACCCGTCAGTCATGGAGCTGGTTTCCATCCAGGAAACAGACAATTTGGCTTCACGGTTGGGGTTAGACCAAATTTTAAACAATATCTTTTACTCTGTTTTCTTCAACCCCTTTGCGTCCCTCCCAGAAGACTGACCTGCTGTTCTCCACAGAGTGCATCATGTTTGTGTCTGCAGCTTTTCCCAAGCAGTCTCTGTCTCCCATTTCACCTGTTCTCAGCACCCATCCCAGAAGGGCCAGGAGAAGACGGCCAAGGATTCTACCAAGCGTCCCTGATTTCCAGTTTGCCTCCTCCCATCGGAGCGCCCCTCTGTCCCGGGAGCTCTTTCAACACGGTTCTTACACCTCTGAACAACACGGAGCACGTCCTGCCTCGTGCTGTAGACCCCTGGGGCGTTATCTCATCTCCCCCCTGGGAGGGTGAGACACCCCTGGGAATGAAGGAAGCATTTAGTCTTTAACCATTCAGTGAGATGCTGCCCGTGGGTATTTTGTAGATGGTTTTTATCAGATTAAGGCTATTCCCTCTATCCTCTGAGAGAAAATAAACGTGCCACATACGGAGTTAGGATGTCACAGGCTATTTTATTAGAATAAGAGTTCACAGTTCAAGCATTTGAGTCCCTCATTTTAGTCCTTGTGTGTAATCTCTCAAGTGCTTTAAATATGTGCGGGCGTGAGTGAGACCCGGCGGTGTAGCCTGCTTGCCGGCCCTTTTGCTCCGTGTAACATCTTGAATCCTCACCTGCCTTCCTGCTGTATAATTTCCACTACGCTCGGACACGTTGTCAACTGAAAATACTCCTGGCAATGGGATTTTTAAAGTAAAAATATATCTTTTCTGTTTAAAAAGCAGAAATGTAATCATAGTACATTTCTTGCCACAATACACCCATTCGAAAATATTTACAGCTGATTTTATTTACAGTGAATTTTCAAGTCTTACCAAATATTTTGCTGGAAAAAGATTCTGCTATGCCTAATTCATCTTTTGTACAACCCCTTGTAGTCACATTGAAAACTATTTCACCCTGCGGAGGAATCATAGCGATCACCTCATCCAAGCTGGCGTTGAACGTGGAGAAGCTGAACATGAGGACACTGATTTGGCCAAAGTGGGAGGCAGGGGCGGACGCAGGTCAGTTCACGAGAGCCACCTGCAGAGCCCGCTCCCCTGCCCACCTGTATCCACGTCACATCACTACCTCGGCAGTGGTTATCATGGGAGCATTTCCACCTTGTAAACTGGCAAAATGCTACTGATCATGTTGTTTTCTTTCTGAAGCAATGATTGTTAGCCATTTACTGGCAAGCCACACAATTAGTAAAAGGTAGGGCAAGGTATTGAAAAGCAGAATTAAAATATTCAAGAGTAATATTAGAGCTGCGTGCTAACAGGTGTAGTACTGATACTTGTCATCATGATTATTAATAATACCTCCTGACTCAAGATCTAGTCTCCTTTCCACTAAATTGTGATGGTTTCCATAACTCGTTCATATCCATCCCTCTTCCCAATTGCATGGATTCATCTGTGACTGAATAAAATTGGGCTGGACGTTGTTTTAGTCAGGGTGTTGGTGGTGGGAAAGACAATGAAACTGACTCTCGTGCAGACTAGAAAGGAACGTTCTCCAAGTGTCAGTACTCACTGACAGTCCAGGGATGATGGAGACCCAGCTCACTGACAGT